>NW_026611090.1:61269-71269 GCF_029633865.1 Lampris incognitus
AGCGTTTTCTGCTCTCACGCACCTCGGCGAGAGGGCAACACGTCCCATCCTCGTGAGATGCGCGTGCTGTAAAGTACACACGTTACAATGACTCGGAACGGCTCTCGTGCCCCTCTCCCGCTGCGCGCGGCCACTTCAATGGCCGGCGGCTCGGTGCGCGCGCAGGTCGGACAGCGCGCCTCGCGGGTGGTGTGGAGCGTGGCCGGGAAGACGCTGCAGCGCGAGCCCCAACCAGGGCTCTTTCAACTTGTGCGGGGAGTTGATTTCCGGTAGCGAGGGATCACAGACAACCCCCCTCCCCTCCTCCCTCCCCAGCACCGAGCGGACCGCCGGACAGGGTCAGCGACCCGCGAGAGGCGCTTCTAGAAGGCTCGCTCTCACTCGCGCAACAGCAGCGCGAGCGACCAGGCCGGTCAGTACGGGGAGACAGACAGGAGGGTGGGTTGGCTGGCACGGGACACATGCCGCAACTGCCGCACCGTGCAAGACAAACACACAACGACACACAGACTCTGGTTTTATTTCACTGGAGTCTGGGACTCAAAGAGGACGAGCTAACATGAGACTGGGGACATTTAAACAGACTCATTACAGTATGACTGGGGACATTTAAACAGACTCATGGAAATAAGACTGGGGACATTTAAACAGACTCATTAAAATAAGACTGGGGACATTTAAACCGACTCATTACAGTATGACTGGGACATTTAAACAGACTCATTAAAATATGACTGGGGACATTTAAACCGACTCATGGAAATAAGACTGGGGACATTTAAACATACTCATTAAAATAAGACTGGGGACATTTAAACAGACTCATGGAAATATGACTGGGGACATTTAAACAGACTCATTACAGTATGACTTGGGACATTTAAACATACTCATTAAAATATTAAAATATGACTGGGGACATTTAAACAGACTCATGGAAATAAGACTGGGGACATTTAAACAGACTCATTAAAATATGACTGGGGACATTTAAACAGACTCATTAAAATATGACTGGGGCCATTTAAACAGACTCATTAAAATATTAAAATATGACTGGGACATTTAAACAGACTCATTACAGTATGACTTGGGACATTTAAACATACTCATTAAAATAAGACTGGGACATTTAAACATACTCATTAAAATAAGACTGGGGACATTTAAACAGACTCATTAAATAGGACTGGGGACAATTAAACAGACTCATTAAAATATGACTGGGGACATTTAAACAGACTCATTAAAATATGACCGGGACATTTAAACAGACTCATTAAAATATTAAAATATGACTGGGACATTTAAACAGACTCATTACAGTATGACTTGGGACATTTAAACATACTCATTAAAATATGACTGGGGACATTTAAACAGACTCATTAAAATATGACTTGGGACATTTAAACAGACTCATTAAAATAGGACTGGGGACATTTAAACAGACTCATTAAAATATGACTGGGGACATTTAAACAGACTCATTAAAATATGACTGGGGACATTTAAACAGACTCATTAAAATAGGACTGGGGACATTTAAAAGACTCATTAAAATATGACTGGGGACATTTAAACATACTGATTAAAATATGACTGGGCACATTTAAACAGACTCATTAAATTATGACTGGGACATTTAAACATAATAATTAAAATATGACTGGGGACATTTAAACAGACTCATTACAGTATGACTGGGACATTTAAACAGACTCATTAAAATATGACTGGGACATTCAAACAGACTCGTTACAGTATGACTGGGGACATTTAAACAGACTCATTAAAATATGACTGGGTACATTTAAACAGACTCATTAAAATATGACTGGGGACATTTAAACAGACCCGTTACAGTATGACTGGGGACATTTAAACAGATCCATTAAGATATGACTGGGGACATTTAAACAGACTCATTAAAATATGACTGGGGACATTTAAACAAAATATCACTTGGGACATTTAAACAGACTCATTAAAATAGGACTGGGGCAGTTACACATAATTATTAAAATATGACTGGGGACATTTAAACAGACTCATTAAAATATGACTGGGGCATTTAAACATAATTATTAAAATATGACTGGGGACATTTAAACAGACTCATTAAAATATGACTTGGGACATTTAAACAGACTCATTACAGTATGACTGGGACATTTAAACAGACTCATTAAATATGACTGGGACATTTAAACAGACTCGTTACAGTATGACTGGGGACATTTAGACAGACTCATTAAAATATGACTGGGGACATTTAAACAAAATATGACGGGACATTTAAATAGACTCATTAAAATATGACTGGGAAATTTAAACAGACTCATTAAAATGTGACTGGGGACATTTAAACAGACTCATTAAAATAGGACTGGGGACATTTAAAAAGAATCATTAAAATATGACTGGGGACATTTAAACATACTGATTAAAATATGACTGGGCACATTTAAACAGACTCATTAAAATATGACTGGGACATTTAAACATAATAATTAAAATATGACTGGGGACATTTAAACAGACTCATTACAGTATGACTGGGACATTTAAACAGACTCATTAAAATATGACTGGGACATTCACACAGACTCGTTACAGTATGACTGGGGACATTTAAACAGACTCATTAAAATATGACTGGGGACATTTAAACAGACTCATTAAAATATGACTGGGGACATTTAAACAGACCCGTTACAGTATGACTGGGGACATTTAAACAGATCCATTAAGATATGACTGGGGACATTTAAACAGACTCATTTAAATGTGACTGGGGACATTTAAACAGACTCGTTAAAATATGACTGGGGACATTTAAACAGACTCATTAAAATATGACTGGGGACATTTAAACAAAATATCACTTGGGACATTTAAACAGACTCATTAAAATAGGACTGGGGCAGTTAAACATAATTATTAAAATATGGCTGGGGACATTTAAACAGACTCATTAAAATATGACTTGGGCATTTAAACATAATTATTAAAATATGACTGGGGACATTTAAACAGACTCATTAAAATATGACTTGGGACATTTAAACAGACTCATTACAGTATGACTGTGACATTTAAACAGACTCATTAAAATATGACTGGGACATTTAAACAGACTCGTTACAGTATGACTGGGGACATTTAGACAGACTCATTAAAATATGACTGGGGACATTTAAACAAAATATGACGGGACATTTAAATAGACTCATTAAAATATGACTGGGACATTTAAACAGACTCATTAAAATATGACTGGGACATTTAAACATAATAATTAAAATATGACTGGGGACATTTAAACAGACTCATTACAGTATGACTGGGACATTTAAACAGACTCATTAAAATATGACTGGGACATTCAAACAGACTCGTTACAGTATGACTGGGGACATTTAAACAGACTCATTAAAATATGACTGGGGACATTTAAACAGACTCATTAAAATATGACTGGGGACATTTAAACAGACCCGTTACAGTATGACTGGGGACATTTAAACAGATCCATTAAGATATGACTGGGGACATTTAAACAGACTCATTTAAATGTGACTGGGGACATTTAAACAGACTCGTTAAAATATGACTGGGGACATTTAAACAGACTCATTAAAATATGACTGGGGACATTTAAACAAAATATCACTTGGGACATTTAAACAGACTCATTAAAATAGGACTGGGGCAGTTAAACATAATTATTAAAATATGACTGGGGACATTTAAACAGACTCATTAAAATATGACTTGGGCATTTAAACATAATTATTAAAATATGACTGGGGACATTTAAACAGACTCATTAAAATATGACTTGGGACATTTAAACAGACTCATTACAGTATGACTGTGACATTTAAACAGACTCATTAAAATATGACTGGGACATTTAAACAGACTCGTTACAGTATGACTGGGGACATTTAGACAGACTCATTAAAATATGACTGGGGACATTTAAACAAAATATGACGGGACATTTAAATAGACTCATTAAAATATGACTGGGACATTTAAACAGACTCATTAAAATATGACTGGGGACATTTAAACAGACTCGTTACAGTATGACTGGGGACATTTAAACAGACTCATTAAAATATGACTGGGGACATTTAAACAGTCTCGTTATAGTATGACTGGACATTTAAACAGACTCATTAAAATATGACTGGGACATTTAAACAGACTCGTTACAGTATGACTGGGGACATTTAAACAGACTCATTAAAATATGACTGGGGACATTTAAACAGTCTCGTTATAGTATGACTGGACATTTAAACAGACTCATTAAAATATGACTGGGACATTTAAACAGACTCATTTAAATGTGACTGGGGACATTTAAACAGACTCGTTAAAATATGACTGGGGACATTTAAACAGACTCATTTAAATGTGACTGGGCACATTTAAACAAAATATCACTTGGGACATTTAAACAGACTCATTAAAATATAACTGGTTCATTTAAACATAATTATTAAAATATGACTGGGGACATTTAAACAGACTCATTAAAATATGACTTGGGACATTTAAACAGGCTCATTACAGTATGACTGGGACATTTAAACAGACTCATTAAAATATGACTGGGACATTTAAACAGACTCGTTACAGTATGCCTGGGGACATTTAAACAGACTCATTAAACTATGACTGGGGACATTTAAACAAATATGACGGGACATTTAAATAGACTCGTTACAGTATGACTGGGGACATTTAAAGAGACTCGTTAAAATATGACTGGGAACATTTAAACAGACTCATAACAGTATGAGTGGGGCATTTAAACAGACTCATTAAAATATGAATGGGGATATTTAAACAGACTCGTTAAAATATGACTGGGGACATTTAAACAAAATATGACTGGGGACATTTAAACAGACTCATTAAAATATGACTGGGGGATATTTAAACAGACTCATTAAAATATGACTGGGGACATTTAAACAGACTCATTAAGATATGACTGGGGACATTTAAGCCGACTCATTACAATATGACTGGGGACATTTAAACAGACTCATTAAAATATGACTGGGACATTTAAACAGACTCGTTACAGTATGACTGGGGACATTTAAACAGACTCATTAAAATATGACTGGGGACATTTAAACAGACTCATTAAAATATGACTGGGGACAATTAAACAGACTCGTTAAAGTATGACTGGGGGAAATTTAAACAGACTCATTAAAATATGACTGGGGACATTTAAACAGACTCGTTACAGTATGACTGGGGACATTTAAACAGATTCATTAAGATATGACTGGGGACATTTAAACAGACTCAATAAAATATGACTGGGGACATTTAAACAGTCTCGTTATAGTATGACTGGGGACATTTAAACAGATTCATTTAAATGTGACTGGGGACATTTAAACAGACTCGTTAAAATATGACTGGGACATTTAAACAGACTCATTAAAATATGACTTGGGACATTTAAACAGACTCATTACAGTATGACTGGGACATTTAAACAGACTCATTAAAATATGACTGGGACATTTAAACAGACTCGTTACAGTATGACTGGGGATATTTAGACAGACTCATTAAAATATGACTGGGGACATTTAAACAAAATATGACTGGGGACATTTAAATAGACTCATTGAAATATGACTGGGGACATTTAAACAGACTCGTTACAGTATGACTGGGGACATTTAAACAGACTCATAAAATATGACTGGGAACATTTAAACAGACTCATTAAAATATGACTGGGACATTTAAACAGACTCATTAAAATATGACTGGGAACATTTAAACAGACTCATTAAAATATGACTGGGGACATTTAAACAGACTCATCTGTCAGGGTTTGGAAAGTCTAAAATTGCGTATCCCAAAAAGGAATGGAAGACGAGGCCCACACTAAATACTGAACCAAGTAATACTTTCAGATGTGGAGTATTGGAGCTGTACAGGCTCTGTACTTTTTGTTGGTGTAAGAAGAGTATTCGAACAGTACAGGCTATGTACTTTGTGCTGGTGTAAGAATAGTATTGGAACCGTACAGGCTGTGTACTTTGTGCTGGTATAAGAAGAGTATTCGAACAGTACAGGCTATGTACTTTGTGCTGGTGTAAGAAGAGTATTCGAACAGTACAGACTGTGTACTTTGTGCTGGTGTAAGAAGAGTATTGGAACAGTACAGGCTCTGTACTTTGTGCTGGTGTAAGAAGAGTATTGGAACAGTACAGGCTGTGTACCTTGTTCTGGTGTAAGAAGAGTATTGGAACAGTACAGGCTGTGTACTTTGTGCTGTGGTAAGAAGAGTATTGGAACAGTACAGGCTCTGTACTTTGTGCTGGTGTAAGAAGAGTATTGGAACAGTACAGGGTCTGTACCTTGTGCTGGTATAAGAAGAGTATTGGAACAGTACAGGCTGTGTACCTTGTGCTGGTGTAAGAAGAGTATTGGAACAGTACAGGCTCTGTACTTTGTGCTGGTGTAAGAAGAGTATTCGAACAGTACAGGCTGTGTACTTTGTGCTGGTGTAAGAAGAGTATTCGAACAGTAAAGGCTCTGTACTTTGTGCTGGTGTAAGAAGAGTATTCGAACAGTACAGGCTGTGTACCTTGTGCTGGTGTAAGAAGAGTATTGGAACAGTACAGGCTATGTACTTTGTGTTGGTGTAAGAAGAGTATTGGAACAGTACAGGCTCTGCACTTTGTGCTGGTGTAAGAAGATTATTGGAACAGTACAGGCTATGTACTTTGTGTTGGTGTAAGAAGAGTATTGGAACAGTACAGGCTCTGTACTTTGTGTTGGTGTAAGAAGAGTATTGGAACAGTACAGGCTATGTACTTTGTGTTGGTGTAAGAAGAGTATTGGAACAGTACAGGCTATGTACTTTGTGTTGGTGTAAGAAGAGTATTGGAACAGTACAGGCTCTGTACTTTGTGTTGGTGTAAGAAGAGTATTGGAACAGTACAGGCTATGTACTTTGTGCTGGTGTAAGAAGAGTATTGGAACAGTACAGGCTGTGTACTTTGTGCTGGTGTAAGAAGAGTATTGGAACAGTACAGGCTCTGCACTTTGTGCTGGTGTAAGAAGATTATTGGAACAGTACAGGCTGTGTACTTTGTGTTGGTGTAAGAAGATTATTGGAACAGTACAGGCTATGTACTTTGTGTTGGTGTAAGAAGAGTATTCGAACAGTACAGGCTCTGTACTTTGTGCTGGTGTAAGAAGAGTATTGGAGCTGTACAGGCTCTGTACTTTTTGTTGGTGTAAGAAGATTATTGGAACAGTACAGGCTATGTACTTTGTGTTGGTGTAAGAAGAGTATTGGAACAGTACAGGCTCTGTACTTTGTGTTGGTGTAAGAAGATTATTGGAACAGTACAGGCTATGTACTTTGTGTTGGTGTAAGAAGAGCATTGGAACAGTACAGGCTCTGTACTTTGTGCTGGTGTAAGAAGAGTATTGGAACAGTACAGGCTCTGTACTTTGTGCTGGTGTAAGAAGAGTATTGGAACAGTACAGGCTGTGTACCTTGTGCTGGTGTAAGAAGAGTATTGGAACAGTACAGGCTGTGTACTTTGTGCTGTGGTAAGAAGAGTATTGGAACAGTACAGGCTCTGTACTTTGTGCTGGTGTAAGAAGAGTATTGGAACAGTACAGGCTCTGTACTTTGTGCTGGTGTAAGAAGAGTATTGGAACAGTACAGGCTCTGTACTTTGTGCTGGTGTAAGAAGAGTATTGGAACAGTACAGGCTATGTACTTTGTGTTGGTGTAAGAAGAGTATTGGAACAGTACAGGCTCTGTACTTTGTGTTGGTGTAAGAAGATTATTGGAACAGTACAGGCTATGTACTTTGTGTTGGTGTAAGAAGAGTATTGGAACAGTACAGGCTCTGTACTTTGTGCTGGTGTAAGAAGAGTATTGGAACAGTACAGGCTGTGTACCTTGTGCTGGTGTAAGAAGAGTATTGGA
The DNA here is from genome assembly GCF_029633865.1 of Lampris incognitus. NCBI lineage: Eukaryota > Metazoa > Chordata > Actinopteri > Lampriformes > Lampridae > Lampris > Lampris incognitus. Next base: position 69,275 of record NW_026611090.1, read on the forward strand.
ACAGTACAGGCTGTGTACCTTGTGCTGGTGTAAGAAGAGTATTGGAACAGTACAGGCTGTGTACCTTGTGCTGGTGTAAGAAGAGTATTGGAACAGTACAGGCTCTGTACTTTGTGCTGGTGTAAGAAGAGTATTGGAACAGTACAGGCTGTGTACCTTGTGCTGGTGTAAGAAGATTATTGGAACAGTACAGGCTATGTACTTTGTGCTGGTGTAAGAAGAGTATTGGAACAGTACAGGCTCTGTACTTTGTGTTGGTGTAAGAAGAGTATTGGAACAGTACAGGCTCTGTACTTTGTGCTGGTGTAAGAAGAGTATTGGAACAGTACAGGCTGTGTACTTTGTGTTGGTGTAAGAAGAGTATTGGAACAGTACAGGCTCTGTACTTTGTGCTGGTGTAAGAAGAGTATTGGAACAGTACAGGCTGTGTACCTTGTGCTGGTGTAAGAAGAGTATTGGAACAGTACAGGCTGTGTACCTTGTGCTGGTGTAAGAAGAGTATTGGAACAGTACAGGCTATGTACTTTGTGTTGGTGTAAGAAGAGTATTGGAACAGTACAGGCTCTGTACTTTGTGCTGGTGTAAGAAGAGTATTGGAACAGTACAGGCTGTGTACCTTGTGCTGGTGTAAGAAGAGTATTGGAACAGTACAGGCTGTGTACCTTGTGCTGGTGTAAGAAGAGTATTGGAACAGTAGAAAGGAGAAACAGGAGAAAGGAAGTGGGCAGTAGTGTCGTACTAACTCACGGTTTGCTGAATTACCTTCAGTAATTGTGAAGTTTTGAATTTGTATTATTTGTAAAGCGGTGTGAGTGGCAGTTGCAGCTAGAACAGCGCTATATAAGACTGACTGACTGACTGACTGACTGACTGACTGACTGACTGACTGATATAGAGAAGAGAGAAGTAGTGGCATTGGAAGAAGGACTGTTTATCCCCACATAGTCCACTACGGCACCATGCTGCACAGTTGTCACTCCCACTCAAGACACAACTGTTTTTCCCTGTGCACCTTCTGAGGCCCGTTTTGTCGTGTGTGTGTGTGTGTGTGTGTGTGTGTGTGTGTGTGTGTGTGTGTGTGTGTGTGTGTGTGTGTGTGTGTGTGTGTGTATGTGTGTGTGTGTGTGTGTGTGTGTGTGTGTGTGTGTGTGTGTGTGTGTGTGTGTGTGTATGTGTGAACTACGGTGTGCAGTCAAGTGTGTTCAAGATGGAGGAAGCAGTAGTTTTTGTGCCAGTGACTGAGCACATGCTTACTTGCTTGCTCGTGTGCATGAGGGTCAGTGTGAAGCTGCTCCTGTTCAGCCAGGCCTCACTGAAGGCACTGCCCAGGGCTACACAACACAACACAACACAACACAACACAACACAACAGTGTGAAGCTGCTCCTGTTCAGCCAGGCCTCACTGAAGGCACTGCCCAGGGCTACACAACACAACACAACACAACACAACACAACACTACATAACAGTGTGAAGCTGCTCCTGTTCAGCCAGGCCTCACTGAAGGCACTGCCCAGGGCTACACAACACAACACAACACAACACAACACTACACAACAGTGTGAAGCTGCTCCTGTTCAGCCAGGCCTCACTGAAGGCACTGCCCAGGGCTACACAACACAACACAACACAACACAACACAACACAACACCACACAACAGTGTGAAGCTGCTCCTGTTCAGCCAGGCCTCACTGAAGGCACTGCCCAGGGCTACACAACACAACACAACACAACACAACACAACACAACACAACACTACACAACAGTGTGAAGCTGCTCCTGTTCAGCCAGGCCTCACTGAAGGCACTGCCCAGGGCTACACAACACAACACAACACAACACAACACAACACAACACAACACAACAGTGTGAAGCAGCTCCTGTTCAGCTAGGCCTCACTGAAGGCACTGCCCAGGGCTACACAATACAACACAACACAACACAACACAACACAACACAACACAACACAACACTGTGGAGCGGCTCCTGTTCAGC
>NW_026611090.1:76269-303769 GCF_029633865.1 Lampris incognitus
TAATGATATTACCACAACCAAAATCGTATACTGATATTACCATAACCAAAATTCTATACTGATATTACCATAACCAAATTTCTATACTGATATTACCGTAACCAAAATCCTATACTATGATATCACCATAACCAAAATCCTATACTATGATATTACCATAACCAAAATCCTATACTGATATTACCATAACCAAATTCCTACACTGATATTACCATAGCCAAAATTCTATACTAATATTACCATTGTGGCAGGATGAGGAAAAACACCCGTAGTGTCCGCCACACCATAACCAAAATCCTATACTACGATATTACCATAACCAAAATCCTATACTGATATTACCATAACCAAAATCCTATAATGATATTACCATAACCAAAATCGTATACTACGATATTACCACAACCAAAATCCTATACTACGATATTACCGTCACAAAAATTCTATACTGATATTACCATAACCAAAATCCTATCATGATGTTACCGTAACAAAAATCCTGTAATGATATTACCATAACCAAAATGCTATACTGATATTAACATAACCAAAATCCTATACTATGACATTACCATAACCAAAATCATATAATGATATTACCATAACCAAAATCGTATACTATGATATTACCACAACCAAAATCCTATACTACGATATTACATGACCAAAATCCTATACTGATATTACCATAACCAAAATCCTATCATGATATTACCATAACCAAAATCCTATACTGATATTACCATAACTTAAAATCGTATACTATGATATTACCACAACCAATATCCTATACTAATATTACCATAACTAAAATCCTATAATGATATTACCATAACCAAAATCTATACTGACATTACCATAACCAAAATCCTATACTGATATTACCATAACCAAAATCCTATCATGATATTACCATAACCAAAATCCTATAATGATATTACCATAACCAAAATCATATACTACGATATTACCACAACCAAAATCCTATACTACGATATTACCGTAACCAAAATTCTATACTGATATTACCATAACCAAAATCCTATACTGATATTACATAACCAAAATCCTATCATGATATTACCATAACAAAAATCCTGTAATGATATTACCATAACCAAAATGCTATACTGATTTTACCATAACCAAAATCCTATCATGATATTACCATAACCAAAATTCTCTAATGATATTACCATAACCAAAATTGTATACTAATATTACCATAACTAAAATCCTATACTACGATATTACCATAACCAAAATCCTATACTGATATTACCATTACCAAACTCCTATACTATGATATTATCACAACCAAAATCCTATAATTATATTACAGTAACAAAAATCGTATACTACGAGATTACCACAACCAAAATCCTACACTACGATATTACCATAATCAAAATTCTATACTGATAATACCATAATCAAAATCCTATACTATGATATTACCATCACCAAAATCATATAATGATATTACCATAACCAAAATCGTATACTATGATATTACCACAACCAAAATCCTATACTGATATTACCATAACCAAAATCCTATCATGATATTACCATAACCAAAATCCTATACTAATATTACCATAACTAAAATCCTATAATGATATTACCATAACCAAAATCCTATACTGACATTACCATAACCAAAATCCTATACTGATATTACCATAACCAAAATCTATACTGACATTACCATAACCAAAATTGTATACTAATATTACCATAACTAAAATCCTATACTACGATATTACCATAACCAAAATCCTATACTGATATTACCATTACCAAACTCCTATACTATGATATTATCACAACCAAAATCCTATAATTATATTACAGTAACAAAAATCGTATACTACGATATTACCACAACCAAAATCCTATACTACGATATTACCGTAATCAAAATTCTATACTGATATTACCATAACCAAAATCCTATCCTGATATTACCATAACCAAAATCCTATAATGATATTACCATAACCAAAATTGTATACTAATATTACCATAACTAAAATCCTATACTACGATATTACCATAACCAAAATCCTATACTGATATTACCATTACCAAACTCCTATACTATGATATTACCATAACAAAAATCCTGTAATGATATTACCATAACCAAATGCTATACTGATATTACCATAACCAAAATCCTATCATGATATTCCCATAACCAAAATTCTATAATGATATTACCATAACCAAAATCGTATACTAATATTACCATAACTAAAATCCTATACTACGATATTACCATAACCAAAATCCTATACTGATATTACCATTACCAAACTCCTATACTATGATATTATCACAACCAAAATCCTATAATTATATTACCGTAACAAAAATCGTATACTACGATATTACCATAACCAAAATCCTATACTACGATATTACCGTAATCAAAATTCTATACTGATATTACCATAATCAAAATCCTATACTATGATATTACCATAACCAAAATCCTATACTGATATTACATAACCAAAATCCTATCATGATATTACCACAACCAAAATCCTATACTGATATTACCACAACCAAACTCCTATACTATGATATTACCATAACCAAACTCCTATACTATGATATTACCATAACCAAAATCCTATGCTGGTATTACCATAACCAAAATCCTATGCTGATATTACCATAACCAAATTCCTATAATGATATTACCACAACCAAAATCCTATACTGATATTACCACAACCAAACTCCTATAATATGATATTACTATAACCAAAATCCCTTGTTAATATTACCACAACCAAAATCCTATACTATGATATTATCACAACCAAAATCGTATACTATGATATTACCACAACCAAAATCCTATACTGATATTATCACAACCATACTCCTATACTGTGATAGTACCATAACCAAATTCCTATACTATGATATTACCACAACCAAAATCCTATACTACGATATTACCATAACCAAAACCCTATACTGATATTACCACAACCAAAATCCTATACTATGATATTACCATAACCAAACTCCTATACTGTGATATTACCATAACCAAATTCCTATACTATGATATTACCACAAACAAAATACTATACTACGATATTACCATAACCAAAACCCTATACTGATATTACCACAACCAAAATCCTATACTATGATATTACCACAACCAAAATCCTATACTGCGATATTACCATAACCAAAATCCTATACTGATATTGCCATAACCAAAATCCTATACTATGATATTACCATAACCAAAATCCTATACTATGATATTACCATAACCAAAATCCTATACTATGATATTACCATAACCAAAATCGTATACAATGATATTATCATAACCAAAATCCCCGAGAATATCCAGCGCCAGATCAGGGTATTGATGTCAGATCGATATAATCTTGCCCATCTCTAGGCACAATAGACTGCATAAAATATTATATGTTGTGGAAAACAACACACACACACACACACACACGCACGCACGCACACACACGCACGCACACACACACACACACACACACACACGCAAGCACGCACGCACGCACGCACACACAGTCACTGTATCAGTCCTTTCACACTCATATATAGAAAGAAACCTGTTGATGGTGTCAGAGAAGCAGCCAGTAGCAAGCTGATTCAGTAAATCTGCATACACTATCTGTAATGCCTCACCCTCTCCCCCACAATGCCACAGAAATATTATGAAAACTAATCGGAGGTCTCTTCTCTCCTCCTCCTCCCATCCCCGTCTCCCTGCCTCAGCTTTTCATCTGTCCAGAGGAGTGAGAGATGGAATGGAGGGATTAATACTCTTCCGCTGGCCCTGGGAATGATAGATGGACAGGCGCAGGAAGGGAGAGGAGGAGCAGAGAATGAGAGGCAGTGGGGGTGGAAGGGTATTAAAGAAGAGAAGTTGGAGGGTTCATAAATCCAAAGGGAGAGACCTGGTCTGCATCACATACTAATAAGATCTGCAAGAAATCCACAATGAGAGAGAGAGAGAGTGAGAGAGACAGAGAGAGAGAGAGAGAGAGAGAGAGAGAGAGAGAGAGAGAGAGAGAGAGAGAGAGAGAGAGAGAGAGAGAGAGAGAGAGAGAGAGAGAGAGAGAGAGAGAGAGAGAGAGAGAGAGAGAGAGAGAGGCCAAGAAGAGAGCAAAGAGAAAGATGGGGCACAGTAAGGGCATTAGATGTAATCTCGTGTAAACAGATGAGTGTGGGCATGGTGACCATGCAGAAGACAGATGGCTGAAGCTCTGAGGTGTGAGCACACAGACTTTGAGTTAGTCAACAGACCAACTGCCTTCGATCTCGTCATTCAGCCCCTTTGACCGCAAAGGTTGGTTGTCTGGGGGTCTTAAAGGATTCTGCAAGAACAGAGCATTCGCCCATTCCACATTTTGCCTGTGTATTCACTAAAACCATGCAAATTAAACACTACTGGTAAGAGTGGCTTGGTAGTAATGGGTCCGTTTGGTGTGCACCGCCTCAAACTAATTAAAAGCGCAGCTCAGGGACAAGTGGTACTGATGAACCTCCTCGTGTCTTCATCAGCTCAGGGACAAGTGGTGCCGATAAACCTCCTTTTGTCTTCAGCAGCTCAGGGACCAGTGGTACTGATAAACCTCCTCGTGTCCTCAGCAGCTCAGAGACCAGCGGAGCTGATGAATCTCCTCGCGTCTTCAGCAGCTCAGGGACAAGTGGTGCTGATGAACCTCCTCATGTCTTCAGCAGCTCAGGGACAAGTGGTGCTGATGAACCTCCTCATGTCTTCAGCAGTGGCTCCTTGATCTAAACAACTGTTGTTGCTGAAATCCTGGTTAGGGACGTATGCACAGATCCACCATGCATGCTCCTTTTGCATGAGTTTAGAGGCCAGCGTGCACATGGCAGCATCTGTGCCCTCGGCGGAGTTTGTATGCATGTGTGTGTGTGTGTGTGTGTGTATTTTCTATCATTACATTAAAAACCCACTCTAAGTATAGTTTCATGGCCATGTCTTGAATTTGGATCATATGGAGTGGCCTCGACCTTCCCCTTCTCCCCCCTCTCCCCCCCTCCTCCCACCACTCTGCCTCTCCACCACTTCCCATTTGTCATGGCCCAGCTGTCGGAGGGCTGTGATTGGTTGGCTCTGCGGACAGATAGCCGATAGGCCCTGATTAATCATTGAGGCCCCAGAACTTCCTCATTGATCAACAGGACAGGTTGAAGGAAGAGGGGAGCAGGGGAGGAGGGTTGAAGGAGGAGGGGAGCAGGAGAGGAGGGATGAAGGGGCGCTGGAAGGAGAAAGGAGTGAGATGGTGGGGGGAGAGAGAGAAAAAGCTTGCCCTGTCACGCTGCAAGTGCTGGCTGATAACCCTGATAGCGGCTCTCAGTGTGTTTGTGTGTGTGTGTGTGTGTGTGTGTGTGTGTGTGTGTTTGGTTGGATGGGTATGTGCTTGATAGTGAAGAGATGAGAGAATGGGAGAACAAAAACAATAACAGCACAATGCAGATAAAGAGTGAAAAAGTACCTTGGGTTGGCTTATATAGTCACGCTGCACCTTCCCTTCTTTGTGTCGTTGTATAAAACAATGTGTGTGTTACAAGTAAAGCACATGTGTGTAGCGTCTGTGACTTCTTCTTTAATAACAGAAAACACGTTTTATTCCTGATCCACTTGGCCAACAGCCCAACAAAAGTGTCATTCTGCTGTGTTGTGTGTGTGCTGTGCTACACTGTGCAGTATCCGAGGCCCTCTGCAGAATACCTGACCAAGTCAGCGCTACACAACATGCTTCATGATGAAATAAAATAAACCTACTTGTAGGTTACAGTGATGCTGAAGTGATACTCTACCTCAGCATGTGACCTTCCTGTTGCTGCAGAGCAGGAATGAGGTCATTGACTCAGAACTCAGAATGCACCGCCACCATCTTCTGTAGCACAACTTTGTGTCTTGTGTTAGGCACTGAAGGTTTCCACCATCTTCTGTAGCACAACTTTGTGTCTTGTGTTAGGCACTGAAGGTTTCCACCATCTTCTGTAGCACAACTTTGTGTCTTGTTTTAGGCACTGAAGGTTTCCAGGCAAGTTGGGAGCAGTTTGTGAAGCACAGTATCTCACTCTGTGTGTGTGTGCGTATGTGAGAGAGAAAGAGAGCGAGAGAGTGAGTATGTGTGTGTGTGTGTGTGTGTGTGTGTGTGCGTGTGTGTGCGTGTGTGTGTGTGTCCCTTCCTGCTGTTTTATCCAGGCCCTGGTTGATTGATGATCTCCACTCCCTCAGGGTCAGCAAGGTCGCGACTTCTCACTACTGACCCACCCTGCAGAGAATGTCAATCACACACACACACAAGATGTCCGGCATGTTGGAAACAGATGGCTTTGGGACAACTGTCTCTTCCTCACCCTTTCTCATAAAAAGCTTCAGTCGTCCTACAAGCTCCCTCATACGGACACATACACAACAACACACTCTCATATGGACCTGTACACAGCAACACACTCTCATATGGACGCGTACACAACAACACACTCTCATATGGACACATACACAACAACACACTCTCATATGGATACATACACAACAACACTCTCATATGGACAAGTACACAACAACACACTCTCATATGGACACATACACAACAACACACTCTCATATGGACACGTCCACAACAACACACTCTCATATGGACACATATACAACAACACACTCTCATATTGACACATACACAACAACACACTCTCATATGGACACATACACAACAACGCACTCTCATATGGACACATACACAACAACACACTCTCATATGGACACATACACAACAACACACTCTCATATGGACACATACACAACAACACACTCTCATATGGACACATACACAACAACGCACTCTCATATGGACACGTACACAACAACACACTCTCATATGGACACGTACACAACAACGCACTCTCATATGGACACGTACACAACAACACACTCTCATATGGACACGTACACAACAACACACTCTCATATGGACACTTACACAACAACACACTCTCATATGGACACACACAACAACACACTCTCATATGGACACGTACACAACAACACACTCTCATATGGACACGTACACAACAACACACTCTCATATGGACACATACACAACAACGCACTCTCATATGGACACATACACAACAACACACTCTCATATGGACACATACACAACAACACACTCTCATATGGACACGTACACAACAACACACTCTCATATGGACACATACACAACAACACACTCTCATATGGACACGTACACAACAACACACTCTCATATGGACACATACACAACAACACTCTCATATGGACACATACACAACAACACACTCTCATATGGACACGTACACAACAACACACTCTCATATGGACACGTACACAACAACACACTCTCATATGGACACATACACAACAACACACTCTCATATGGACACGTACACAACAACACACTCTCATATGGACACGTACACAACAACACTCTCATATGGACACATACACAACAACACTCTCATATGGACACATACACAACAACACACTCTCATATGGACACGTACACAACAACACACTCTCATATGGACACATACACAACAACGCACTCTCATATGGACACGTACACAACAACACACTCTCATATGGACACGTACACAACAACACACTCTCATATGGACACGTACACAACAACACACTCTCATATGGACACATACACAACAACACACTCTCATATGGACATGTACACAACAACACACTCTCATATGGACACGTACACAACAACACACTCTCATATGGACACATACACAATTAAGACTGAGTTGAATAAAACAACGTTGGTTGGTATTAGTGGAAAAAACAGCAGTTGGGATTACAGAATGAAGAGTATTGGTTTTATTTGCTGATTTTGTTGCTAAGCGTGTGTCTCCGGTTCGTTTCATGTGTTCGGGGGTCTGAAACCTAGGTGCAGCCATACCGCCATATTGGATCACGTTAACATGGCCGGTTAGTGGTGTTGTTTACACGCGGTGGATTTTCCGACGCCTCTCGGACAAGCGTGGCAACACTGTCCTCGAGACAGCACACGAGGTCACCACCATATTTCCTCTCCCGAGTTTAGTATTGCTCAAGAGTTGACCAAATGCAAAACAGCCATCAAAAGGTCGTCTCAACACACACTCACATGGGTTTGAACATATACACGGAGTAATACGGTGGTGAGCCTATACTATAGGTAATACGATGAGAGGCCAGTAGGCGCGCTCTCAGGCGGATGTACGTAAGTAGAACTGAAGTCGGTTAGGTCACGCATGCGCGAGTGGTGTTCTTTGTTCCTGAAGAAAGTTCATAAAAAGGACTACCCGCCAGTCTCCTCATCAGTTTAAACCCCAACATGGTGTCAGAAGTGGCGGAGTTTGATGTTTAATCGCCGAAGAAGACGAGAGACCGAGAGGAGAAGAGAGTCCACTGACTAAACGTAAACGTGTTGGGTCCGACGGCGCTAAAGTCAGCAGTGTTTGGGGTTACGCTAACGCGGAAGAGAAAACTAAATGGAACAGTTTAAATCACCTTCTCCGTTAGCATTAATAGGCAACATATGTGAAAACTGGCGCAGATGGGAGCAAAGATATAAGTTGTACATGACAGCAACTGAAATGTCGAAAAGGGAAAAGGAGGTGCAAGTGGCAATATTACTGCACACGCTAGGCGAAGAAGCGCTCGAGGTGTACAACACACTTGATATAGCCAGGGCCGAGCCCGAAGACGTGCAGGTGGACCACATATTGCAGGCTTCCAGAGACTACTGTACGCCAAAGAAAAACGTGGTATTTGGGAGGCACCAGTTTTTGACGTATGCCATGCAAGAACCGATGCACATTGACAAATTTGTCACAGAGCTAAAACCCACGAGCAAAGACTGGGATTTCGGTATAACCGAAAATGACACGCTGAGAGACAAAATCGTTTTCAGTGTTACAGATAAGCATCTGAAAGAGAAACTGCTGAGAGAACCTAACCTGACTAAATAAAGCCATTGATATTTGCAGGACATGAGATAGCCAAAGAGCAAATCAGCATAATGGTTGTAATATACATAGGTCAGGACATAATGGTATGATCCAGTAATGGTCTAGTCCAGCAAGACGCTAGGTGACGACGTCACTGACCTATCCTAAGGATTCAGGAAATGCACCAGACGGAAGGGATTGTGTTTGCATGGTAGACCACAGTAAACATGGAACACCAAATGTTATTTAATGTGTGGACATTGCTTCATTCGTGACACTGTAGAGTGAATGTTAGGCGGCAACCCCTTTTAAACATTACATGGTGTCAGAATCAACTCGCTAGTGCTCACATCGACCTGACGACGAGAGATGGAGGCTACCGGTGTTCCGATGCCACAGATGGATTGGGACTCGTCCAACCTTCCCGATGCGTGGAGAAAGTCTTGCCAGCATGTGGAGCTTATGTTTGCCAGACCGCTAAGTGCAAAAAAGGAGGAGGAAAAATGCAGCTACTTGCTGTTATGGATTGGAGAGAAGGGCAGAGACGTCTTCAATACATGGACTCTCACTGCAGACCAGAAAAAGGTATTGAAAACCTATTATGACGGCTTTGAAGCCTACGTAATGCCCAAAGCTAACCCCATCTTTGCACGTTATAAGTTCCACGAAAAGATGCAAGGCGAAGGTGAAAATTTCGACCAGTTTGTGACTGAATTAAGACTGCTAGTGAAAGACTGTGATTGTCCTAACAGTGACGAGATGGTCAGGGACAGAATTGTGTTCGCCACAAACTCAACAAGAGTGAGAGAAAAGCTTCTCAGTGTAGGTCCAGAGCTAACACTGGAAAGGGCTATTGACATAGCCCGATCACAGCAACTATCACAGCAGCAATTAAAAATAATGGATTCCCCCACAGCAGGCGTAATCAACCAGTCTGTAGATGCAGTTAGCAAGAAGCCATTCAGAAGAGGACAGATACGTCACGACCGCAACACTGTAAACACAACTGACGCTAACAGTGCCATGCAAAACAAAGGATGTGGTGCGTGTGGAAGAGAGCACAGCCGCACTGAGGAATTTCCAGCAAAGGGACGCCAGTGTAACAAATGCAAAAAAATTCAATCACTATGCTAGGGTGTGTAGGACACCACCACAGCACCGTCAAGCACAATATAAAGCAAAAAAGTGCATGCTATTGCAGAGAGTGCTGAACAGCAACCAGAAGATGAAATGTACATTGACACTATAGCTAAACAGCATGAAAACACAAATAAGGAACAGGCCTTTGCAGAATTGGAAATAGGCAAACAGAGGCCCAAATTAAAGTTTAAAATAGACACAGGTGCCCAGGCCAACATAATACCAGCAAACACATTCCACCAACTATTTGGAAATGTAGTCCTAGGCCCACCATCCAGGCTTTCAGGATATGGTGGGAACACACTCAGTGTGAAAGGTGCCTGTAAGTTAACCTGCAGGTACAAAAAGAAAACAGTAATGCTAGATTTTGACATAGTCTGTGCAGAAAGTGCTCCCCCCGTCCTAGGCGTGAGAGCATGTCTAGATCTGAACATTGTCAAAATAGTGCATATGGTCAATGCGCAGCCAGAGCCACACATGAGCCTGATGGATGAGTATGCGGATGTGTTTCAGGGCATTGCATTGTTTCCTGGAGAGTGTAGTCTTCGCCTGGAACCTGAAGTCACACCAGTAGTATGCCCGCCTTGCTGCATCCCATACGTTTTGCGCAGCCGACTCAAAGACGAGTTAGATGAAATGGAGAAAATGGGCATAATCCAAAAGGTCACTGAACCAACAGAATGGGTTAACGCACTGGTGGTAGTGAAAAAGCCCAAAACAAGAAAGCTCAGGATTTGTTTAGATCCCCGCCCCCTAAACAAAGCCATCCAGAGACCCCACGATCCACGCCCTACTCTAGATGACATCACGGCAAGACTGGCAGGGGCACAGTGCTTCAGCGTATTAGATGCCAGGTCTGCTTACTGGAACATTAAACTCAGCGAAGAGTCATCCATGCTAACCACATTTAACACTGTCTATGGCAGATACAGGTTTAAGAGACTCCCGTTCGGAATCATATCTGCACAAGATGAGTTCCAGGGATGGGTGGACGAGGCCTATGAAGGACTGCACAATGTCGCCGCCATTATCGATGACATCATTGTATATGGCCGCACCAAAGACAAGCATGATGCCAGCCTGCGTGCTATGCTGCAGAGAACCAAAGAGAAAGGAATAAAATTGAACAAAGACAAGAGCATCATCTGTGTGCCCAAGGTGAGCTATTTTGGACACATACTGACACGTGTTGTGTTTGCATGGTAGACCACGGTAAACACGGAACACCAAACTTTATTTAATGTGTTGACATTGCTTCATTCGAGACACTGTAGAGTGACCGTTAGGAGGCAACCCCTTTTAAATATTACAATGGTGTGCGCAAAGAAGGAAAATGAGGTGTATGCAATAACGGAGGCAAAAGACCAATAAGGCAAAATAAAGCTAATGCCAACAAAACAGCGTTCAGTGGCACAAAAGCATGTCCAGCGTATGGAATAAAGTGCAGAGCTTGTGGGAAGGGCAATCACTTTGCCAAGATGTGCAGAATGAAAGGGGTGCAAGCAGTGCAGACAGTGGATTCACTATTTGTGGGCAGTCTGGAGTGCACCCAGGTAAATGCACTGAGTAAAGCTAGTGATATGCCGTGGCGAGCTACTTTGTCAATTAGAGGAGTGCCCATCATCTTTAAACTAGACACGGGCGCTGACGCTAGTGTTCTCCTTCTAGAACAGGTCAGAAAACTCCCAAGCAAAGTACGCCTTAGCCCCACAAACACAGTATTAAGAGATTATGGAGGTAACCAGATTAAGTCAGCCGGTAGCACCTATCTGAAATGCAGTACTGAACGAAGAGAGTCCAAGCTTCAGTTCTATGTCATTAAGAAGTCAGCATCTCCATTTCTTGGAAGAGCAGCATAAGAGTTGAACTTGGTCAGACGTGTTGATGAAATCAAGGAGAGCTCACCTGCAACCAAAGAAGAGCTGGTGAAGCAGTATCCAGAGGTATTCCAGGGGCTTGGGGAGTTCCCTGGTGAGCATCATATTCACATTGACCCAGAAGTGACCCCCCCCCCCCGTGATCCATGGCTGCAGAAAAATCCCGTTTACCATCATGGACAAACTGAAAAAGACACTGAGTCAGCTGGAAAAAGCTGATGTCATCACTCCAGTAACAGAACCGATACAGTGGGTGAACAGCTTGGTAATAACTGAAAAGAAAAATGGCTTACTCAGACTTTGCCTTGATCCTCGAGAGCTGAACAAAGCCATCAGATGACAGCACTACTCCATACCGACACCTACAGATGTCCAAAGCAGACTGTCTGGCAAGAGAATATTTACAATACTAGATGAAAAAGACGGATACTGGCAAATTAAGAGCATCGTCACTGTTATGCACATTCAATACGCCATGGGGGCGTTACAGGTTCAAGCGTCTCCCATTCGGTATAAAATCAGCCAGCGAAGTCTTCCAACAGAAGAAGTGAAACATTTGGTGACACTGACGGTGTACAGGTGATAGCCGACGATATGATCATCGCTGCAGCTGATGAGAAGGAACATGCCGAGATACTGCACAAGGTAATACAGAGAGCTAACGAGATGAATGTTAAGTTCAATGCAGACAAAGTGCAGTACAAAGTGATGGAGGTGAAGTACTGGGACACGTGATAAACCCTGAGGGAGTACGGCCAGACAGTGACAAGGTGAATGCTATTGTACACATGCCAGCATCAGAAGATAGAAAGGGTCTACAAAGGCTACTAGGTATGACTAAGTACCTGTCCCAACACATACCTAATGAAGCAGCAGTGACAGCACCTTTACGGCAGCTACTGAGGAAAGATATGCAGTGGCTGTGGTCACATGAACATGATGCTTCCCTGAACAAACTCAAGACAGCACTAACTGAGGCTCCACTGCTGAAATTCTTTGACCCAAAACAGCAGATAGTCCTCCAAGCTGATGCATCGAAAGATGGGCTAGGTGCGTGCCTGCTGCAGCGAGGACAGCCAGTGGCATATGCATCCAGAGCCCTAACACAGGCCGAGCGCAACTATGCGCTGATTGAAAAAGAACTTCTTGCGGTCGTGTTTGCGACACGCAAATTCCACCAGTACGTGTTTGGTGCACATGTGGTGGTGCAGTCGGACCACAAACCTCCGGAGGCTATATTCACAAAGCCATTAGGAAAGACACCTGCCAGACTACAACGAATGCCGCTACAGCTTCAGCGTTACGATCTCCACACCAAGTACATGCCTGGAAAGGAAATGCTAATAGCAGACACTTTATCCAGAGCGTTTGATGCTGTGGAAACACAGGAGGAGTCCATGATTAAGGATGAAAAGGTAGTCTATGCCATAGAAGCAACTGGGGCTCTGGGAAGAGAGATGCACGAGAGGCTTAAGATAGCAACTGAGGAGGACCGGACCTCGCAAAAGCTACTAGACATTCATCAGAGAGGGTGGCCAAAGCACAAAAAACAGACAGATGCTGAGCTTAAAGTCTATTGGCCAATCAGAGACACAATCACAGTAAATGGGGGGGGTCCTAATGACAGGAGACAGATTCATTATCCCTAAAAAGTTGAGATCAGACATGCTACAGAGACTGCACATAGCCCACCAAGGAGTACAACGGACCAAAGAACAGGCACACAAGTATCTATATTGGCCAGGCATATCGGCTGATATAGAGCAAATGGTTGGGAGCTGCCCCACCTGTCAACAACACCTACCAAAGAATCAGAAGGAGCCACTAAAATGCCATGGGCTGCCACAGCTACCATGATACAAAGTAGGTGTGGACATTTTTGAGCTAAAAGGCAAATCTTTCCTCCTCACAGTAGATTATTTCTCAAAATATCCTGAGGTCCAACAAATGCGTGACAAAACAGCAAGCACAGTAATAGCAAAACTGAAGGCTGTGTTTTCCAGACATGGTGTTCCGAAGGAAGTGGTGAGTGACCACATGCCATTCACTAGTACTGAGATGAGTCAATTTGCAAGTGACTGGGGCATAACATGGACATTCTCAAACCCAGGCTGTCCACAGTCCAACGGGATGGCAGAACGCACAATAAGGACCATTAAACTCATGCTGAAGAAGGCAGAGCAGACTAAGAGACCCCCACCTGGCTCTGTTGACTTTAAGGAACACTCCTGTGACTGGACTTGGGCTCTGTTCTGCAGAAATGCTGATGGGTCGGGTCCTAAGAAGCACATTGCCAGTAGCCAGTGCCGTGCTCAAACCGAGGCATCCGACAAGAGTCAAGCAGAGGCTACTTAACCTGCAACAAAGACAAGGAGAGTACCACAACCAACATGCAGGACCTCTCTCTGTGCTCGAACCAGGAATGGCTGTCAGTATAGAGACTCCACAAGGCTGAAAACCTGCCCTGGTAGAACAGAAGAGACAGGAACCGAGGTCATATAATGTCGTGACGGCTGCAGGACAAAGGTACAGGAGGAATAGGAGGCACTTGAGAACAATTCGGAATGAAACATACTGAAACAGAGGACGGTAATGTCAGTATCACTGAGCAGCCACCTCCAAGCGAGCCTGCAGAACCACATGTAATAATAATAATAAAAATAAATCAATCTTATATAACGCTTTTCTAGTACTCAAAGTCGCTTTACAATAAATGGAGTGAAACAAGATGACAGATGAACATAACACAGATATACAGGGGTGGATGGGAAGGGGGGGCTACGATGGGAAGGGGGGCCACATTTCATGTACATGACATGACAAGAAATGTGGAACAACCAGTCAAATGTTCAGACGCACAGGTCCAACACACCAGAAGTGGCAGACTGGTAAAGCAGCCTACCAAATTCAGTGATTTTCAAAATGGCTAACAGTGAAAGTTATGCTCCTACGGAGGGTCATGTGCTAAAAACCTCTGACCCCGGTGACAGTGTACAAAGACTGGGTACGAAGAGTGTACAGAGTTCTTAAGAAGAAGAGAAAAAGAAAATGCAATGAATGTAGAGTATGAACAATGAATGTATGAAGAATGTAACACCGTACTGATGTCAAGAATAGATATGGTAAACATCCAAAGCCAGACCTTTAAACAGTTCATAGTGGTCTTGTGGACAGTGTTATATCTCCAATTTGAAGTTTAAGAAAAGACGAACAAAGGCATTTGTTTCTTAATACAGTAAGTTCAAACTGATAGATAGTGAAACAAACAAGTCTATATGTGATTGTCTTGTTTTTTGTTCAGTGGAAAAAGGGGGGATGTAGTATATGGGTTTGAACATATACACGGAGTAATACGGTGGTGAGCCTATACTATAGGTAATACGACGAGAGGCCAGTAGGCGTGCTCTCAGGCGGATGTACGTAAGTAGGACTGAAGTCGGTTAAGACACGCATGCGCGAGTTTTTTTGTGTGCTTGGTTTAGCTAACGTTATAGGATACTCTCCTGTTATGGGCCTCCTTGTGACATCTTTCTTGGAGCGTTAACGGTACAATGCTACGATCTCTCTCAAGTAACGGTACCGCCACGAGCCTTGCGTTGTAGATCGTCTCCTGCTGCATTGGTCTCTTTTTCTTGTAAAGTTAACCTGTTTATAGTTGCACTGGAACTGTGTACGTTCAAACCTGTCAGATTACACTCGTTCATAGGGTGTGCGCTCGCTGCTGGGTTTGTGCTGGGTTTGTGACTAGCTTAAGTTAGGATACTCTCCCGGCATGGGCCTCCTATCGTAATCTATCTCTCTTAATTTTCTAGTAACCTTAGTCCAATGTTCAATGTCTAATGTCCTCGGTGTGATTGCACCATGCTATACATACGGTTTTTTATTAATGGAAGAATAATAGAAAGAAACTGGTTATTAAATATAATTCATAATAAGCTATTGTTATTATAGCTTGTTAAGAATAGAAACCTGTTTATTATTGTTTAATATATATTGTTAAATTGCTAGTTTGATGTTAAAAAGGAGAGCTTTCTGCTCTTATAAGATTCTACTCGCTCAGATTTTAGGATATTAAGCTACTTAGTTACAACTTCATTCGTATTCACTCTTAAGTGTCTCGGTTCATCATTTCATCTCTAACAGTTATTTGTCTCAATGCTCGGGGTTTAAGGGACAAGGTTAAACGTAAGGCTATATTTCTCTATGCTAAGAATTTCAATGCAGATTTTTGTTTTATACAGGAAACTCACTCAGAGGCAAATGATTTAAAATTTTGGAAGTCTCAATGGGGTGAAGACCTATGGTTCTCTCATGGCTCAAACCATTCAGCAGGTGTCTTAATGCTAAAACACAAATTCAGTGGTGAAATCCTGTTCTCTCTCTCAGACCAACTTGGGCATTTTCTCTTCTTGGTCATATCACTTAATGAGGAGTTGCTATTGCTAGGAAATATATATGGCTATAATAACAAAAGGGAAAATATAGAGTTTATTGAAGTAGTAAATAATACGATAGAGTTTATTATGGGAAAATATACACATCATATGAGATTAAATTCTAGGTGGAGACTTAAACTTAACTATTAATGATACCATTGATAGATGGCCTGCAAAATCTAGTCCCACACCAAATGTTGCACTGACAGATTTCATGGGTAAACTTGATCTTACAGATATATGGAGGGTGAAAAATCAAATTCTGAAAGAATTTACTTGGGGAAACAAAACAGGCTCTCTCAAGTCCAGAACAGATCTGTGGTTGATATCAAAATCTATGGTAAACTCCACTACTAGGGCCATAATCCTACCTGCTCCCTTGTCTGATCATAATGTTATTTTGTTGGAAGTCGCTATGTCTGCCTGTCATCAAACAAAAAAAGAATTCTGGTTACTGGAAGCTCAACAATTCTTTATTAACACATACTCCGTTAGAAAGCGTTATTCTGGAGGAGATAAATAAATATTCGCAATTAGCTCTAGTCCAAAATGAACCCAGCCACTGAGGATGCACAAGCCAGTACATCCTTAGTGCCGGTCCCAAGCCCGGACAAATGGGGAGGGTTGTGTCAGGAAGGGCATCCGGCGTAAAATCTTTGCCAAATCAAATATGCGGATCATAAATAAGACTTACATACCGGATCGGTCGAGGCCCGGGTTACCAACGACCGCCACCGGTACTGTTAACCAGCAGGGTGTCGGTGGAAACTATGCTACTGTTGGGCGAAGGAGAAGGAGAGGGGGAAAGCATGTCCAGAGGCAGCTAGAGAGGAGGAAGGGTAGGCATGTGGAGGTGAGAGTTGGAACTTTGAATGTTGGCACTATGACTGGTAAAGGGAGAGAGCTGGCTGACATGATGGAAAGAAGAAAGGTAGGCATACTGTGTGTGCAAGAGACCAGGTGGAAGGGGAGTAAGGCCAGGAGTATCGGAGGTGGCTTCAAACTCTTCTACCATGGTGTGAATGGGAGGAGAAATGGGGTAGGGGTAATTCTGAAGGAAGAGTATGTCAAGAGCGTGCTGGAGGTGAAGAGAGTGTCAGACAGAGTGATGAGTATGAAGCTGGAAATTGAAGGTTTATTGCTGAATGTTATCAGCGCATATGCCCCGCAAGTTGGGTGTGAGATGGACGAAAAAGAAGAATTCTGGAATGAGTTGGACGACATGGTGGAGAGGGTACCCAAGGAGGAGAGAGTGGTGATTGGAGCGGACTTCAATGGACATGTTGGTGAAGGGAACAGAGGTGATGAGGAGGTGATGGGAAGGTATGGAGTCAAGAAGAGAAATGTGGAAGGACAGATAGTGGTGGATTTTGCGAAAAGGATGGAAATGGCTGTGGTGAATGCATACACTCATCGGCCACTTTATTAGGCACACCTGTCCAACTGCTCGTTAACGCAAATTTCTAATCAGCCAATCACATGGCAGCAACTCAATGCATTTAGGCATGTAGACATGGTCAAGACGATCTGCTGCAGTTCAAACTGAGCATCAGAATGGGGAAGAAAGGTGATTTAAGTGACTTTGAACGTGGCATGGTTGTTGGTGCCAGACGGGCTGGTATGAGTATTTCAGAAACTGCTGATCTACTGGGATTTTCACGCACAACCATCTCTAGGGTTTACAGAGAATGGCCCGAAAAAGAGAAAATATCCAGTGAGCGGCAGTTCTGTGGGCGAAAATGCCTTGTTGATGTCAGAGGAGAATGGCCAGACTGGTTCCAGCTGATAGAAAGGCAACAGTAACTCAAATAACCACTCATTACAACCGAGGTATGCAGAAGAGCATCTCTGAATGCACAACACGTCGAACCTTGAGGCAGATGGGCTACAGCAGCAGAAGACCACACCGGGTGCCACTCCTGTCAGCTAAGAACAGGAAACTGAGGCTACAATTCGCACAGGCTCACCAAAATTGGACAATAGAAGATTGGAAAAACGTTGCCTGGTCTGATGAGTCTCGATTTCTGCTGCGACATTCGGATGGTAGGGTCAGAATTTGGCGTCAACAACATGAAAGCATGGATCCATCCTGCCTTGTATCAACGGTTCAGGCTGGTGGTGGTGGTGTAATGGTGTGGGGGATATTTTCTTGGCACACTTTGGGCCCCTTAGTACCAATTGAGCATCGTGTCAACGCCACAGCCTACCTGAGTATTGTTGCTGACCATGTCCATCCCTTTATGACCACAGTGTTCCCATCTTCTGATGGCTACTTCCAGCAGGATAATGCGCCATGTCATAAAGCTCGAATCATCTCAGACTGGTTTCTTGAACATGACAATGAGTTCACTGTACTCAAATGGCCTCCACAGTCACCAGATCTCAATCCAATAGAGCACCTTTGGGATGTGGTGGACCGGGAGATTCGCATCATGGATGTGCAGCCGACAAATCTGCAGCAACTGCATGATGCTATCATGTCAATATGGACCAAACTCTCTGAGGAATGTTTCCAGTACCTTGTTGAATCTATGCCACGAAGGATTAAGGCAGTTCTGAAGGCAAAGGGGGGTCCAACCCGGTACTAGCAAGGTGTACCTAATAAAGTGGCCAGTGAGTGTATTTCAAGAAGAGGGAGGAACACAGGGTGACGTACAAGAGTGGAGGAAAGTGCACACAGGTGGACTATATCTTATGTAGAAGGCACCATCTAAAAGGGATTGGAGACTGCAAGGTGGTAACAGGGGAGAGCGTAGCTAGGCAGCATCGGATGGTGGTTTGTAGGATGACTTTGGAGACCAAGAAGAGGAAGCGAGTGAAGACACAGCCGAAGATCAAATGGTGGAAGTTGAAGAAGGAAGACTGTTGTGTGGAGTTCAGGCAGGAGTTAAGACAGGCACTGGGTGGTAGTGAAGGGTTGCCAGATGGCTGGAAAACCACTGCAGAAATAGTGAGGGAGACAGCTAGGAAGGTACTTGGTGTGTCATCAGGACAGAGGAAGGAAGACAAGGAGACTTGGTGGTGGAATGAGGAAGTACAGCAAATTATACAGAGGAAAAGGTTGGCAAAGAAGAAGTGGGATAGTCAGAGAGATGAAGAAAGTAGACAGGAGTACAAGGAGATGCAGCGTAAAGCAAAGAGAGAGGTGGCAAAGGAAAAGGCGTATGGTGAGTTGTATGACAGATTAGACACTAAGGAAGGAGAAAAGGACTTGTACCGATTGGCTAGACAGAGGGACCAAGCTGCAAAGGATGTGCAGCAAGTTAGGGCGATCAAGGATAGAGATGGAAATGTGCTGACAAGCGAGGAGAGTGTGCTAAGAAGGTGGAAGGAATACTTTGAGGGGCTGATGAATGAAGAAAATGAGAGAGAGAGAAGGTTGGATGATGTAGGGATAGTGAATCAGGAAGTTCAGCGGATTAGCAAGGAGGAAGTGAGGGCAGCTATGAAGAGGATGAAGAATGGAAAGGCAGTTGGTCCTGATGACATACCTGTGGAGGCATGGAGATGTTTAGGAGAGATGGCAGTGGAGTTTTTAACTAGATTGTTTAACACAATCCTGGAAAGTGAGAGGATGCCTGAGGAGTGGAGAAGAAGCATACTGGTACCGATTTTCAAGAACAAGGGCGATGTGCAGAACTGTAACAACTACAGAGGTATAAAGTTGATCAGCCACAGCATGAAGATTTGGGAAAGAGTAATAGAAGCTAGGTTAAGAGGAGAGGTGATGATCAGCGAGCAGCAGTATGGTTTCATGCCACGAAAGAGCACCACAGATGCGATGTTTGCTTTGAGAATGTTGATTTAAAAGTATAGAGAAGGCCAGAAAGAGTTGCATTGTGTCTTTGTAGATTTAGAGAAAGCTTATGACAGAGTGCCGAGAGAGGAGGTTTGGTATTGTATGAGGAAGTCAGGAGTTGCAGAGAAGTATGTAGGAGTGGTGCAGGATACGTATGAGGGAAGTGTGACAATGGTGAGGTGTGCGGTTGGAATGACAGATGGGTTCAAGGTGGAGGTGGGATTACATCAAGGATCGGCTCTTAGCCCTTTCTTGTTTGCAATGGTGATGGACAGGTTGACGGACATGATCAGGCAGGAGTCTCCATGGACGATGATGTTCGCGGATGACATTGTGATCTGTAGCGAGAGTAGGGTGCAGGTTGAGGAGAGCCTGGAGAGGTGGAGGTATGCACTGGAGAGAAGAGGAATGAAAGTCAGTAGGAGCAAGACGGAATACCTATGCGTGAATGAGAGAGAGGACAGTGGAATGGTCAGGATGCAAGGAGTGGAGGTGACAAAGGCATTTGAGTTTACACTACCGTTCAAAAGTTTGGGATCACCCAAACAATTTCGTGTTTTCCATGAAAAGTCACACTTATTCACCACCATATGTTGTGAAATGAATAGAAAATAGAGTCAAGACATTGACAAGGTTAGAAATAATGATTTGTATTTGAAATAAGATTTTTTTTACATCAAACTTTGCTTTCGTCAAAGAATCCTCCATTTGCAGCAATTACAGCATTGCAGACCTTTGGCATTCTAGCTGTTAATTTGTTGAGGTAATCTGGAGAAATTGCACCCCACGCTTCCAGAAGCAGCTCCCACAAGTTGGATTGGTTGGATGGGCACTTCTTTGAGCAGATTGAGTTTCTGGAGCATCACATTTGTGGGGTCAATTAAACGCTCAAAATGGCCAGAAAAAGAGAACTTTCATCTGAAACTCGACAGTCTATTCTTGTTCTTAGAAATGAAGGCTATTCCATGCGAGAAATTGCTAAGAAATCGAAGATTTCCTACACCGGTGTGTACTACTCCCTTCAGAGGACAGCACAAACAGGCTCTAACAGGTACTATTTAATGAAGATGCCAGTTGGGGACCTGTGAGGCGTCTGTTTCTCAAACTAGAGACTCTAATGTACTTATCTTCTTGCTCAGTTGTGCAACGCGGCCTCCCACTTCTTTTTCTACTCTGGTTAGAGCCTGTTTGTGCTGTCCTCTGAAGGGAGTAGTACACACCGGTGTAGGAAATCTTCAATTTCTTAGCAATTTCTCGCATGGAATAGCCTTCATTTCTAAGAACAAGAATAGACTGTCGAGTTTCAGATGAAAGTTCTCTTTTTCTGGCCATTTTGAGCGTTTAATTGACCCCACAAATGTGATGCTCCAGAAACTCAATCTGCTCAAAGAAGTGCCCATCCAACCAATCCAACTTGTGGGAGCTGCTTCTGGAAGCGTGGGGTGCAATTTCTCCAGATTACCTCAACAAATTAACAGCTAGAATGCCAAAGGTCTGCAATGCTGTAATTGCTGCAAATGGAGGATTCTTTGACGAAAGCAAAGTTTGATGTAAAAAAAATCTTATTTCAAATACAAATCATTATTTCTAACCTTGTCAATGTCTTGACTCTATTTTCTATTCATTTCACAACATATGGTGGTGAATAAGTGTGACTTTTCATGGAAAACACGAAATTGTTTGGGTGATCCCAAACTTTTGAACGGTAGTGTAAATACTTGGGGTCAACTGTCCAAAGTAACGGGGAGTGCAGTAGAGAGGTGAAAAAGAGAGTGCAGGCAGGTTGGAGTGGGTGGAGAAGTGTGTCAGGAGTGATTTGCGACAGAAGGGTATCAGCAAGAGTTAAAGGGAAAGTTTACAAGATGGTTGTGAGACCAGCTATGTTATATGGTTTGGAGACAGTGGCACTGACGAAAAGACAGGAGGCGGAGCTGGAGGTGGCAGAGTTGAAGATGCTAAGATTTTCACTGGGAGTAACGAAGAAGGACAGGATTAGGAACGATTATATTAGAGGGACCGCTCAGGTTGGACGGTTTGGAGACAAAGCAAGAGAGGCAAGATTGAGATGGCTTGGACATGTATGGAGGAGAGATGCTGAGTATATTGGGAGAAGGATGCTGAATATGGAGCTGCCAGGGAAGAGGAGAAGAGGAAGGCCAAAGAGGAGGTTTATGGATGTGGTGAGGGAAGACATGCAGGTGGCTGGTGTGACAGAGGAAGACGCAGAAGACAGGAAGAAATGGAAATGGATGATCCGCTGTGGCGACCCCTAACGGGAGCAGCCGAAAGTAGTAGTAGTAGCTCTAGTCCAAAATGAATTTAGCAGAAATTGGGAACTTCTTAAGTTTGAACTCAGGAGGTTAATGATGAAAGCAGGCGCTGATTTAGTAAAAAGCAGAAAAGAAGAGGAAACTAAAATAATTACAGATATAATCAAGTTAAATAATATTGCATATGATAACATGTCTGAGGAAAATAAAGCCAAGTTAGCAGATTTACAACTTAAATTAGATAAGGCTTACATTTATAAAGCTAAAGGAGCCTTTATACGTCCCATGAAGAAGTGGCTTGAAGAGGGGGAGCAAAATTCCACATACTTCTTAGAGCTTGACTTTATTTTTAAAGCACGTGATCTATTTGGTTTTGGTAATACATTTTCAAATGCAATTAGAACTTTGTATAAACATAGCAACTGTTCCATGAAATTGTCACATGGCACATCTCAAAGATTTAGCATTAATAGAGGTCTCCGTCATGGTTGCCCGGTTTCACCTTATTTATTTTTGTTAGCTATGCAAATCCTTTCAATCCACATTAAAGACAGTGGTATCATGGGTATATCCATTGCTGGAAGAACTATCCTTATCAGCCAACTAGCTGATGACACAACATTATTTTTGAAGAATAAAGACCAGATTAGTAAGGGAATTGAATTGATAAAAATATTTTCCAGAGCCTCTGGTCTCTATCTAAATATTTCCAAGTGTGAATTACTTCCCATAAAAACATGTGATGAGGAAATAATATATGAAATTCCTGTCAAAGAAACTGTCAGATATCTTGGAATAAATGTAAGGAGAGACCAGAAAGCTAGAGCTCAAGTTAATTTTGATCCCTTAATAAAAACAGTAGAACAGAGATTCAGTCTCTGGCTTCAAAGAGATTTATCAATCTCTGGAAGATCTTTGATCACAAAGGTAGAATGCCTATCTAGAGTGATTTACAATGCCCAAGCAATGGATGTGCCCAAGGACTATTCTACTAAAATAGACAAACTTTTATTTAAGTTTATTTGGAAAAAGAAACCCCACTTAATCAAAAAGAATGTGCTAATGAATAAGCCATGCTTTGGTGGTATCAACGCCCTAGATTTCTCCACTTTAAATATAACCTTAAAGATAAACTGGATCGAAGCTTTTCTCAAGAACCCAACATCAGTTTGGAATTTTATACCATCCTATGTCTTTAACTCTGTAGGCGGCTTACCCTTTTTGTTAAGATGTAACTTCAAGATTGCCAAAATCCCACTGAATTTGTTATGGCTCGCTCACCCCGCGCCGTGGCCCGCCCACCCCGCGCCGGCAGCCAATCGGCTCGTCAGGGCCGGGCTTAGTCATCAGGGCTGGGCTTAAGTTTGGTGGCCTCCCACGTGCCCGTTGTCAATTCGTGTTGTAACCTCCCCGCACCCGCAGTAGCGGCCACTCTCCTCTCACGGTCCTTTTCTCTACGAACTCATACCAGCCCTTGGTTCATGTTTTTCCCTAGCAAGGTTTCCCCGTGGAAGTATCCTGCCTTGTTCCCGTTTGGATTACCCGCGAGCCTTTTTCCCCTTGGACTTTACGTTTTTTTTCCTTGTCGCTCATTGCCTTCCTATGTCTGACTATTTGTACGCGTAAGGAATAAAGTACGCCAGTTTTCGGCTAACCCCATCTCTGTCTGGTGTCGTGCGCTTGGGGTCTTCCACAAACCCTAACAGAATCTTTCAAGTTATCATAAACACATGTTATTATGCTGGTCATTAATGTATAAACACAACTTTTCCCCACATAAAATTTCATATGACGATATAAGATATAAGAATAAAACTTTATTTAATAGAAGATGGTTTGACAGAGATATACTATTAGTTAGCCAGTTATTTAACTCTGCAGGCCATCTACTCACTCATGATGAATTCATGCGTTTGTATGACTTTCCTGTTACTCCAAGAGACTATGCAATTGTATTTGATGCAATTCCCACTGGTATCAAAATGCTGTTATCATCTCCACCCAAAGGCAAAGATTGTGTAATTCCTTCATTAGACTCTATTAATATTTTCATTGATGCTGAATGTCCTTTATTGAGTGTAAAAGCTACCAACTTGTGTATAAGAAATGTTAATCTCAGGGAAACTGTTAACCCTACTACTGCCCCTGCTGTCTTTTTCTGGAACAACATGTTTGACAATATTCAATGGAAATGGTCATGGTTATTGCCAAAGAAATATTTGTTAACTAACAAAGTTAAGGAAGTGTCTTTTAAGATAATAGACCGTTGTTACCATGTTAAAATGTACTTTTCCAGATATAAGACTGACATTGATCCAAGCTGTAGTTTTTGTAGTAATGTTGAAGAATCTTTAATTCATCTTTTTTGGGAATGCACTTCTAGCAATATTTTCTGGACTGATGTAAACAATTGGGTACACAGGAAAATTACTACCATTGATATTAAAAAAGAGCATGTTCTATTTGGAGTAACTAAGAATGATGTTAAGGATACCACTATTCATTATAAACCTGATTCTTCTTCTTTGCAAACCCCATATTCACACCAGCAATTTTTTAGCCCAAAAACCTAACTTTTTTGTTTTCAGAGCCACATTCCTTCAATATATAGAAACAATTAAATTCAGTAAAAATTGTAAAGCCATGAAGACCTACACAATTTATGAAAATGTATTTTTGCCTTCATAACTGCTGAGATGAGACCCCGAGCCATTGTATATTTCTTTTTTTCCCTTCTTTCCCTTTATGTGTATGCTTTGTCCTATATATCCTGCTGTTCATCCAATAACTGTGTATTGTATAATTGAATTATTGTGTGAAAGGAACAGTACTGTAAGAATGTTTTAATATATTGTGATAAATTTGTACTGTTCACTTTGTGCAATAAAAAAACAACAAAAAAACGCATGCACGAGTGGCGTTCTTTGTTCCTGAATAGAGTTAATAAAAAGGACTACCCGCCAGTCTCCTCATCAGTATAAACCACAACACACCGTAACACACACGCTGTCACACCACAACACCTGAAGCCCTTATCACGAGCAGGACTATGATTAGCAATTCGATAAACACAAAACTAGATCTACGCAAAGACACGATCTCAAAAGTATCGACGACGCTCGGGCGTCTGGGTAGCGTGGCGGTCTATTCCGTTGCCTACCAACACGGGGATCGCCGGTTCAAATCCCCGCGTTGCCTCCGCCTTAGTCGGGCAAAATTACTGTGGCCCACACCCTACACTTCATCCTGTCCACACACCGCGTGGAATGCTGGCACTTGGGCGCTCCGCTCCTGTTTGCCAGATCTGGGCCGTAGCAATGCTGCATTTGCCAAATGTGGCCATATTTGTTTTGCGATATTTGGGTCATATTCACCATTTACCACACGGGTCACTTCAGGGTCACATCCAGATTACATGTTGCCGTGAGCACCGCATCTTTGCCAAAAAAAAGGCCCACATCTGATTTGGCATATTTGGGCCATATTTGCTATTATACATATTATACATGCCGCTTCAGGCTCACGTCCATTTTGTCAGGGGCCAGAAGGCCATCAGTGCCGCATCATGCCTGAAGTGGCCCACATCCGGATGCTATTTGGGTACAGACACAATTGGCCGTGTCTGCAGGTGGGAAGCCGGATGTGGGTATGTGTCCTGGTCGCTGCATTAGCGCCTCCTCTGGTCGGTCGTGGCGCTTGTTCGGGGGGGGCGCTGGGGGGATTAGCGTGATCCTCTCACGCATTACGTCCCCCTGGTGAAACTCCTCACTGTCAGGTGAAAAGAAGCGGTTGGTGACTCCACATGTATTGGAGGAGGCATGTGGTAGTCTGGAGCCCTCCCCGGATCGGCAGAGGGTGTGGATCAGCAACCGGGACGGCTTGGAAGAGTGGGGTAATTGGCCGGATACAGTCGGGGGGGAAAGGGGAGAAAAATCCAAAAACAAACCAAAAAAAAAGTATCGAGGACGCTTACATTCCTTCACGGCAGCATTTCCAGTGTTGCTCATTTGGCCACGAAAGGCTTTTGTAAAAACACAAGATAATGATGCAACACTTTCCTCTGATATTTCGCCACTTTCCATATTTGCATCGATACACCACCTGCACAACCCAATGAAAAAAAATCTTTGCATGAGCTTCATGCTGTTGCCCATAAAACACACAACACATTCACAACCTCTGGCCTGCTTCACCGTCACGTTAGCATTCATGTCTTGCAGCCAGATGATGTCTAGATGTGATGTAGCAGGATTATACTTACGCCTGGCGTTGATATGCATTTTTCATTGTCCACATTTGGGATTTGGTTGCGCTTTCCGGTACAAAATCCGTATAATCATTGCGCCCTCACAATTTTAACATCTTTAAAGTAAAGCGGTGTGCACGAGGCAGGTTTTGGTTTGCAGTGATAAGCGTTGGTCAAGAGCTGTCGGTGTGTAACCCCCCATCATATTACAATAGTTCATTTACATGTATGGGTACTTGTGCCTAATTCGGTACTGTCACTTTAAGAGACCGTGATCCTACGTCAGGCTTGTGGGCGGTACTCTTCTGCGTTACATTCTATGCGAGCTGGCAGGTCACCAGTCGTTACCGTGATTGCAAGCCTGAACATTTTTATTTCTTATATTAGGTAAGCATGTGTAAACCTATCAGTACCATGTGTAACATATGTTGTGTTGAATATCTTAAGTACCCTGAAAAGTTTAAATGTCGTGGTTCATAAATATATTTGCAACGCTGACGTGACTGGCCTATGGTTGCTAGCCTTCACCACTATGTGTAGCTAGCTAGCGTTAGCCACAACATGTGAATGTAAGTGTAAGCGAGTGCCAGTAAAGTGTCCAGGTCTCAGCCACGATCCCAAGCCTCCGCCTCCTTCCTTTTCCACGCAAACATCATACTACAACAAACACAACGTAGAGTCCCAGGGCGTGTAGGGAGACGACGGCCGAACGCAAAGTGCGGGTTACATCATGGTGCCGTGACTCGGATCGTGGTGCTTCGAGATCCAAGGAGATACAGAGACTCGCGTCCTCGCCTTTGCTGCTGCATTGAACTGCGTTACCTTCAGTGACTGGACAGTGTGGTGGACTGAACTACTGTCATCGGCGTTGCAGCATTGGCAAGATACTCACCTTTTCAAATATCCTTTAAAGACTGTTGAAAGCTTGCTATATCCATTTGAAGACTTTTTATGATATTTCGATAAACTTAACTGTTATTTGAGTTGTGTAAAAGTGTGCTATGTGAGATCCTGCTATAGGAACACTGTGTTTAACATTAAGCTGATATATATCATTCATAATTTTTTGGTTTTGGTTAAGGGTTGTGTATTGACCATCTGATTTTGACTCAAGTTTAATGTGAGTTTTGAGTTGATAGTGATTATTGTTTTTTGATATATTTACTGGAAAAAAGGGGAGATTTTGCATACACAGCTAAACTTATTCTGTGAACACAGTGAATCATTAATAGTCATCTGTTTTGACACCAACAGTTACACCAGTCATAGTGATTTAGAAAAAAAATATATCAAAATGTTCAGTGACTATGCAGATTATCAGTCAAAGCAAGAAGGTGCCTCTGCTGCCACACCGGGTTCCCAACTGCCCCCCATGCCCACAGCCAGCCACAACTGTGACACTCCAGCCCAGACACAACCCCACCTTTCAAGCAAGGGCGTAACAACCACCAGTGCTGCAAATCAACAGCAATCAGTGAGGCCAAAGCTTAACAACTACTTCACTAGCCCCACCACCACCCAACAGCTGATCCTCCCTCAAGACCACCACAGCAGTCAGCAGCCCCCATACCCAGGACTAAGTGCACCACTCACTCCACCACCCCCAATACTGTCACCTTACCCTATTCACTACTCCACTCCAGCTCATGCACCCACCTTGCCAGCCTCTAGAGCTCCAATGCAAGCACCCTCACTATGTTTTGACAGCAGCCCAGCTGCCAAACCAATCCACCAAAACAGCAGGCCAGACTACAGCCTGCCCAGTGCATCCCTTCCAGCTGTACAGATATTAGTGGAACCTAATCCCCCGGCCCAAGCCAGTGTGAACCAGCACACACACCCTTTGCCCATTCACAGCCTCTCGTGCCCCACCTCCACGGAAATGCAAACTGTGCAGTGGCCGACCATGACTCACCCAGACACCCCTCCTTACCAAAGCCCTGCTGCCGAGCCTAAACCCCAGGTCTACACTGGTCCTGCATATAATCCCCCTGTGCCCCAGGCCCTCATGCCAAGCTTTCAAATGCCACCAATGATGAACATTATGAGCTACCCCTCTTCTACTGGCCAGACCCTTCAAAGTTTGCAGCATGGATCAATCCCCCAGCTGCATATGTCACAGCCTGCTGCCCTCTACCCCCAAGAGGTGACCACCCCACTAGCAGTGCAACATGTAGCCCCTAACCACACAGCCCCTGCCTCAGACCCTCGAGCTGTCATGTACCACAACACACTCCCACAACACCCATCCACCACCCCGCACATGCACCCACGTCCGTATGAGCCCCCAATGAATGCTGCCGTCAGAGCCGCAGCCAACACAACCCTTCCACCAGCTGCATATGGTGGGTTCATGCAAACTCATCAGGTAAAAAATGTCCAAATCTTCACTGGCAATCCAGACAGCAAAATACTTGTAGAAGACTGGGTTCGTGATATGCAGTACCTTCTGGAGGCAATCGAGCTCCCCACACACCTCCGCTTTTCGACTGTTGTGCGACACCTGAGCGGTGAGGCCAGGAAGCTAGTCCTGAACCTACCCCCCCACGACCAGACTCCAGAGAAGGCGTATGAGGAGCTCAGGGCTGAATACAGCGACACACAAGGCTCACTTGATCCACTAGCCGACTTTTATGAGCACAGCCAGAGGTCCGGAGAGTCTGCCTGCTCTTATGCTATTGGTCTGGAGGCAACACTGAGAGCGGTAGAGGAAAGTCAGAGAGGGGGCAGGCAATTTCCTGATCGTGATAGTAAACTCACTCGACAGTTTCTAAGAGGGCTTATGGATGAGATGGTGTATGCAAGGATCGCACCAATGAAGCCCAGGCTTTGGAGTTTCCGGGAGCTGCAAGCAGAGCTTAGAAACCTTGCAAAAGAGACTCAGAAGTTCCAGTCACAACACAAGACAAAGAAAGCGCTCACCCAGGTGCAGGTCACATCAGAATGTGATACCAATATGAGGTCAGAGAGGTCAAAACACCCTTCAGAGTGGACAGAGCTTAAAGATATGGTCAAGAAATTAGCTCTTAGCCAAGAAGAACAGGTGACCAAGTTGGCTCACCTTGAGTTGAGAATTGCTGCACCTACCCCTGCACCAGCCCCTGCACCCCCACTAAGGCCCCAACCATCTCCCAGAACAGTTACTCAGGGCTCCAGTGTTGTTTGCTACCGGTGTGGGAAGCAAGGGCATATAGCCCGAGTATGTCGAGCGGTGCTCCCAGATCCCAGTCTGCCCTGGACTCACCGACCCCAGCCTGCGACCTCCGCAGAGAGCACCACGCCCCACTCAACGCAGCATTTAAACGCCTAGAGCCTGTGGTAACTGGGGCAACCATGGGCAAGCAGCAAGACCCCCCACTGCAGGTGAGCGATACTGATGATGGAGTAGAGGACATTCCTATTGTGGGTCCCAGGAATGAGGGTGAGGTGGAAGTCAATGGATTAAAGTGCAGGGCTCTTATCGATTCCGGCTCTCAGGTAACCAGTATTACTCACGGATACTGGTGCAACCACCCTGACCTCCATGGACAGAAACTACGGCCCTCTAAAATACCCATAGCAGGTGCAGCAGGTCAGGATGTGCCTTACTCTGGTGTCCTGCGTATTAAGTTGAAAGTGCTGGGGAAAGAGTTCCAGAGAGTGCCGGCTTTTGTTGTCCCTGACTCCGAGTATCGCTCCTCCGTCCCACTGCTTGTGGGAACTAATGTCGTCCGTGCCGCCAGGAGGCACCTCCAAGCAACCTATGGGGAGCAATATCTTCAGCGGGTGAAGGAAAGCCATCCAGAGTGGTACACAGCTTTACTGGAAACTGGCGACACAGGAGCAGACGACATGGTGGGCCCTGCTGTGTACACTGGCCGTAAAATACGCATCCCGGGAGGGAAAGAGATGGACTTAATGTGCAAAATCAAAACTGGCCCACAAAGAAAGACATACACAGTGCTAATTGAAGGCCACGCCTCCATTCGGCTTCCTCAGGACCTTATGGTCGCCAAAGTTCTTGCAGATGTGAAGAAAGGCTGTGCTCCTGTCAGAGTGATGAACCTGTCCCAACAAACTGTCACAATCAAACCACACACACAGCTGGCCAGCGCCTTCCTGGTGGACAGTGTTGTGGATTTTTCAGCCACGGAACAGGGTTGTCATCAAAATGAGGAGAACAAAGAGACATACCGGTGTCTGCACCAAGTTGTGAGCAGTGGTGGGGTGGACATAAGTGAGGCAGCAGTGGAGAATGAGCGCCAGCGCGCCCTCCTAAAAGAGCTTGTGGAGAGGAATATGGGGGTGTTCTCACAGCACTCAATGGACTACGGCCACACAAAAACAGTGCAGCACGAAATCCCCCTGGTCGACTCAAAGCTCTTTCGACTCCCGTACCGCAAGATTCCCCCTTCACAGTGGCAGGATGTGAGGAAGTTGCTGACAGAAATGGAAACAGCAGGGGTTATCAGGCCTAGTAAGAGTCCATATGCTTCGCCAGTAGTGATTGTTACCAAGAAAGACGGATCACTAAGATTATGCATCGATTACCGAAGGCTTAACGCCTGCAGCACAAGAGATGCATTTCCACTGCCCAGAATAGAGGAGGCCCTGGAGGCTCTGGGTCAAGCAAAGTATTTCTCAACACTTGATCTCACATCTGGATACTGGCAGGTAGAGGTGGCGGAGCAGGACAAACACAAAACAGCATTCAGTACTCCCATGGGGCTGTTTGAAGCCAACAGAATGCCTTTCGGCCTTCAAAACGCTCCGTCCACCTTCCAGAGACTCATGACCTGCTGTTTTGGCGATCTGAACTTCACCCATCTCCTGATCTACCTTGATGATCTGATCATATTCTCTAAAACCTTTGATGAGCATCTGGAGAGGCTGCAGCTGGTGTTCGATCGACTGAAGGAGAATGGCTTGAAGTTGAAGCCTTCCAAATGTCAGCTTGTGAGAAAGGAGGTGCACTACTTGGGTCACCTGGTGTCTGCGGAGGGCATCAGGACAGACCCAGAGAAGATCAGCAGAGTCAAGGACTGGGCGAGGCCCACGAATCGTAAAGAGGTGCTTCAGTTCCTGGGATTCACCGGATATTACAGGCGGTTTGTGTGCAGTTACTCTACCTTGGCCGCGCCCCTGTACCGCCTTACCGCTGGTGACCCTAGAAAGAAACGGAGAGGGGGGAAGAAGAGGTTAGTGCCTGACCCGCCCTTTGTCTGGACTGATGAGTGTGAGGAGGCTTTTCAGTCACTGAGAGAAAGATTGACAACTGCTCCAGTGTTAGGCTATCCAGACTACAGCCTACCCTTTCTGCTCCAGACTGACGCCTCGGGGGAGGGGCTTGGTGCTGTATTAGCCCAAGTTCAGGACGGAGTCGAGAGAGTCATAGCTTATGGCAGCAGAGGCTTGAGCCCAGCAGAGACGAGGTATCCTGCACACAAACTAGAGTTCCTCGCTCTGAAATGGGCAGTGACCGACAAGTTCTATGACCATCTATATGGGCGCAAGTTCTCAGTCCAGACAGACAATAACCCCCTCAAGTATGGCATGTCGTCTGCAAAATTGGATGCTACAGGTCAGCGGTGGGTGTCTCGGCTGTCAGCATTTGATTTTGATGTGCAGTATCGAAGGGGACAGAATAATGCGAACGCTGATGCCCTCTCCCGGGTGTCTAACCACGAGGTCACCCAAGTCCTGCAAACCTGCCCTCAGCTTGTATCAGCCAAAGTACAAAGGTGTGTAGAGGAACAATCTCCCCAACAACTGGAAAGCTCCGCTTCAGAGGGACCTGAGCATCAAGAACCTCTGTCACACACGCTCGGTGAATCCTATCAAGATGTGGGGATGGACTGTCTACCTGCATTGACAAAACAGGAGATTCGTGCAGGGCAAAAAGAGGATGCTGTAATCGGTCCCGTTTTGCACTTTAAAAGTGTGAACCAAAAACCGAGCCGCAGCGAGAGGATTGGTGGTGGCAGGCAGGTTTGCCTTCTCTTAAAAGAGTGGCGGAGGTTATTAGTAAGGGATGGAATAATGTATCGTCAGGTCCAAGACTGTCAAAGGGGAGTAGTAGAGCAGCTGGTACTACCAGAGAGATTTCACACATCCGTCAAGACTGCACTTCATGATGACTCAGGGCATTTAGGGTTTGAGAGAACGCTGCAGATGATAAGGGAGAGATTTTACTGGCCTAAGATGTTCCAGGAAATCAAGGCTTGGTGTGAGCAGTGTGAAAGGTGCTGCCTCAGAAAGAGTCTGACTGCAGGCCTCAGGGCTCCCCTGGTCAGTATTCAAAGCAGCGCTCCTATGGAACTTGTGTGTGTAGACTTTCTGACTCTGGAGAAATCAAAGGGAGGCATAGAAAATGTGCTTATTGTCACTGACCACTTCTCCCGGTACGCCCAGGCCTATCCCACTAAAGACCAAAAAGCCTGTACAGTGGCGAAGGTACTGTGGAAGAACTTTTTCTGTCGGTTTGGATTCCCAGCAAAACTACATGCAGACCAGGGGCGTAATTTTGAAAGTGCTGTGGTGAAAGAGCTGTGTAAGTGTACTGGTGTCACTAAGACACCCACAACCCCCTATCACCCCCAGGGTAACGGCACCACCGAAAGGTTCAACCGGACTCTCATGGACATGCTGGGGACACTAGAGCCTCACCGGAAACCCCACTGGCATGAGTATGTGGATGCAATGACACATGCGTATAACTGCACCAAACATGACTCTACTGGGTACACACCGTATTACCTAATGTTTGATAGACATCCACGACTCCCAGTCGACCTGATTTTTGGGCTTTCTACCACCAAAGAGCCATGTGAGTATAGTGAATATGTCCAGACACTGCATGACTGTCTGTCGGACGCTTATACTCAGGCTAACCAGGCCTCACGACATGCAAAAGAGCAGCAGAAAAGGTACTATGATCAAAAGGCAAAGAGTCAAGGTTTCAGCCCAGGGGACAGAGTCTTGGTCAAAATATGTCATGTGGAGGGACGGCAGAAACTGGGAGACAGATGGGAGTCACGCCCATACATTGTGGTGAAGAAACAACCCAGTATACCTGTGTATGTGGTCCGAACAGAGGATGGTGAAAAAGAGAGAGTGGTTCACCGCAACCTTTTTACACAGTGTATGTTTCTTCCGGTGGAGCGGGCTGGTGCAGCAACAAGTGCAGGAGTTGAGTCTGACATGGGGGACTGGGAGGTGGATGGCATGGAGGTAAAGGGGGAGGAAGCCGAAAAAGTGAGTCAAGGGGGGGAAGAGGACTTAAATGTCAGTGACACCAACGCACTTGATGGCCCCAGCCTGAGGAGGAACCCACAGAGAACTCGACGTCCCCCAAAGAAACTGTCTTACGAGTCACAGGTGGTGAGATCAAAAGAGGAACAGCAGAAGATAGAGAGGGGCTGGACATTGTGGCAGAGGGCCATAGCAGAGCGAGTAGCAAGGCACGTATAATCCACGGAAAAAAAACAAACAAGTTTTATTAATGGTTTATTTACTTTGATTGCATTTACACATCTACATTTCATATGCAACTCATGGTATTAATACGTCACTTTCAGTGTGATCTGTTTTAATGTTTATGCTCATAAGTTTTATTTGTTTTGTTTTGTTTGGTCTGATGGCTGGGACGCCATCAATTAAAGAAGGGGTAGATGTAAGGTAGTAATGTAAATCCGCCACAGGGTGGCACTGTTACGCTGTATGTTCCCCTGGGAATGCCGCAAATGGCGATGTTTGTCCCTCTTGCAACACCGTACCCCTAGTTCTTGTCCCGGGCAAAAGGCTACGTTGATCAAATGTTTTTTGTTTGTCTGCCGGAAGCTGTGAGTATGATGAGGCCAGCGGCCAGCTGATTGATGAGAGGTGAAGTGTAAGCGAGTGCCAGTAAAGTGTCCAGGTCTCAGCCACGATCCCAAACCTCCGCCTCCTTCCTTTTCCACGCAAACATCATACTACAACAAACACAACGCAGAGTCCCAGGGCGTGTAGGGAGACGACGGCCGAACGCAAAGTGCGGGTTACATAAGTCTTTGCTATACTGTGGTTTTAATGTCTTCTAGAGGTTGATGTATTTCGGAAATGTTTACAAATGTTCATATTAGGTTTGTTTTGTTTTGTTCTGTGAGTAGAAATTATTGTAGGTGGTAATTTTCTTAATGTTAATTTCAATCGTAGTGTGTATTTTGCAGTAGCAGTTAAACCGGTACTCTTCTGCATTGCGTTCTATGCAGCTGACAGATCACCAGTCGTTACCATGGTTACAAGCCGGAACATTTGTATTTCTTATATTAGCGAACTGGTGTTTGGACACGGCCCACAACCTAACCATTTAGGTTGCGTCTTCCCGCTATTCCACTTTGGGACCGGATGTGGTCAGCAGATTCATCCGTCCTAAATCGTCCATCACTGACTGCGTAGCGCCTCCTGTTGACGAACTCGATTAACTGTGAGCCAGGAAACACTTCACGGATTTATTCAAGTAAGACTGTTCCAGTAGCCGTTCACTTCCTGAATTTATTCAAGTAAAACTTCCAGGTTAAGGGCCCCAACGAGATATCTCCTTTTGTTTATTGTTTTGTTTATTTGGGTGTTGTGCACAACAGAGGTATTGCAGCGCTGCAACTTATCAGTGTATAATTCATACTTGTATTTTGCATATATATGTTCCGGGTAATGTGAAAAAACGGTTAATGTGCAAACTACCCGGTTAATGTGCAGATTACCCAACGGGGCGGTTAATGTGCACATTACCCGCCAGAACGGGTTATCTGCACATTGCACACTACCCGCTTAGGCGGTTAATGTGGATAGAACTGTGCTTTACTTGCACAGCAGCGAGTCTAGTCTACATGGACAATCTTTGCTCCCTCCCATATTCTGGGTTAGATTAGGATATGATGGATGAAATATGTAGGCTACTAGTAGGATATTAGCCAGGTGAGGGAGGGGATCGGGCCATTTTTGTCTTTTTTGGTGGTTGTGTAAAAGTGCATCTGAAAGGTATGGCCTGTTCATTCATTTTTCTTGCCTGATTGGCAGACAGGAATTGCCTTTTGACATATGTTTTCGCTGCTTCTGCTCCTACATACTGGGTTTATAAAACGAATTTCCTTCTGTTTTCATATCATCTAGTCTTAGTATTTTACCCCGCCAGTACCCCTCTTCCATAAAGTGTTATTTACCAGTCTGTCCACGGAGGGATTGCCATTTGGGATTGGTTGAATGACGCATGTCTCCAGTGATAGTAGGCTATAGCAGCCTGATGGGAGATGGCCGAGACTGATATTTCTTTTCACCCTTGTCAAATGTGTAGGCTATTCATTTATATCAGGGATCAGACAGAGAGCGAGGAGGAGGAGGCCTCATGTTTGTGTTCTTTGATGCTAATAGCCTCGTTATACAAGTGGGGAAACGTTGATCTAAAGACAGAATGATATCGCCAATGTCTGTTCTTTCATTTACCACAATTTGTGATTCCTCAGATGGCCTCACTTCATGAGTCATTAGGCTAAAGGCCTATTGCTGATTTAAATATCAACATATCCTAAAAAGATGAGTTGCAGGTTCGTTCCATCCACATTAACCATCCAAGCGGGTGGTGTGCAGACTACCCGGGTAGTGTGGATAATGTGGTTCGTTCTATCCACATTAACC
Source organism: Lampris incognitus (assembly GCF_029633865.1). Taxonomy (NCBI): domain Eukaryota; kingdom Metazoa; phylum Chordata; class Actinopteri; order Lampriformes; family Lampridae; genus Lampris; species Lampris incognitus. Next base: position 112,734 of record NW_026611090.1, read on the forward strand.
GCCCAAGCGGGTAGTGTGCAAACCATCATATGAATATTGGTACATACTGTTATTCCCTATCTACATCTGTCTAAAGTATAATTCCATGCAACTCTACTTACCTTGTGCCTCATCCAGATTATTCACACACAGTCAACTCATACTATACCTGACCTTGAGGTAAAATTCTATCCTTATTAAAGAAGGGTTACAGGTGCACCATAGGGAGCTGCATATGAGGGCAGTTTTATGCAGCCGTTCTCATCTCCCTTCTCAATGCCACCACTGCCCGGAGGACTATTTGGATGCGGGTATATGTCGATTTCTTCTTGACTGATAATAGTGTTGTAGTGTACTGTTATGGACGGGGTAATGCAGTAACAGTCTTGGGCTTGTCATAATTGAAGGACAGTCGCTGTATCACACTGAGGGAGGAGATAGATGGGGAGGAAGGAGAGGGAAAGGGAGGTGATAGGAGTTAAGGTGGTTGGGGCAAAGGGTGGAGGTTGAAGATGGAAGAAAGCGCAAGGCGCAAAAGATGATAAAGGAGACTACAGCAGTAGAGCAAAGCAAGGCGGTTAAACAAACCTGTGTATAATGAGGAACTGGGAGGAATGATAAAAGCTGATGGAGGTGGTAATGCAATGCTTTAGTCAGCTCATTCATTTCTCTGTGTTCTCCCTGGCAGTGTTGTTCAGCCACATGGCCACATGCCTCTCAATCTCCTAAAATAGAAAGAGGTGGAAAAATGCAATATATTTAAGTTAAAAAAATTGAGGGTTTTTTTGTACGGTGAAGCATCCAAAACAAAATAAAAAATAACAAACTCCATCCATTATCCAAGCCGCCTATCCTGCTCTCAGGGATGCTGGAGCCTATCCCAGCAGTCATTGGGCGGCAGGCGGGGAGACACCCTGGACAAACCGCCAGGCCATCACATGGCCGACACACACACACACACACACACACACACACACACACACACACACACACACACACACACACACACACACACACACACACACACACACACACACACACACACACAGGGCAATTTAGTACGACCGACTCATCTGACCTCCATGTCTTTGGACTGTGGGAGGAACCCGGATCCCCCGGAGGAAACCCACGCAGACACGGGGAGAACATGCAAACTCCACACAGAGGACGATCCGGGAGGACCCCAAAGGTTGGACTACTCTGGGGCTCGAACCCAGGACCTTTCTGCTGTGAGGCGACGGCGCTAACGACTGCGCCACTGTGCCACCAAAAACAAACTCGTCCATCTGTTTTAGAGTTGCAGCATATTACCCAATTTCCCTTCAGGGATTAATAAAGTATTCGTATTCTGTTTCTGATATCCTTGATGGCATACCGCATGCAATGTTATGGTAAAACTTCAAAAGAGTTGCAGTTTCTCCACATCCACTTCAACACACATAAAATATGGTGGTGAGTGACACATCAGGGGCGAAAATCTGGTATCAACTTTGGAGGGCACAGTTACATGACATTTTCTCAATCGCAGTTCCTGAGGGGGACACCAAAGGTAGTGCTGTAACACACAGCCTACGTTGTAATATGTGAGGGACCATAATTGCATTGCTAGTTTCTCTCAAATTCAAACAGCCATAAACACTGGTTGATGCTACTGTAACTTAGCTAAGTTAGCTAGCAAACGTCAGTTAACTACTAGCTAACATAAAGAGTGACCTGTAATTCAATGCAGCGAAAATGAAGACTGGTCACGACTATCAATGTGTTTTATTGTACTGAATGGTAGAAGTAAAGAAATGTCTAACATATTTGTTTGAACTACTTACTGGACTGGAGGTTAATGTTAGTCACCAAAGAAAGTGTAGTAACTTGTGTAATAAACCAGATCCACTTACCTGTATGTCCACTAGGTGGCAGTATCAGTAAATTGGTTTACCTATTACTACCTAAACCTTCCCCGGATGTAGTTCTGTTGCATAATGAATGCCTGCCGAGATGGCTGTTCGGTGTTGTGCTCCTGACGTTTTCATCAATATACAAGTAAACAAATCCTGTGTGTGTGCTTGTTTCGTGTAGTCAAGATACTACATATTTGGTGACGAGGTTCGAGCCGGACACTGCTGCTTGTACGAGAGGAGCGTGTGGGTGATGTAATATTTGCTAGTAATATTTGATTTGCTAATGTCCCTTACGGCTTTCCGTAGCGCCACAACAAAGTCACGTGATGTACGTAACAACGTCAGTCGGAATCCGGTCGGTGAATAAACACCCAGCACGAGAGAAGTCGTCCTTGCTTTATTAATGTTATAAGTTAACATAGCCAGAGGGCACAGATCATTACATGGTGTCAGAGTAGCGGAGTTTAAATACCCAATATGGATTCGTACGGCGTTCCAGCTCCACGGATGGACTGGGAATCGGCGAACTTACCTGAAGCATGGAGACGATTTCGACAAACAACGGAGCTAATGTTCACGGGCCCCCTGCGCGGGAAGAATGAAGAGGAGAAATGCAGCTACCTCCTGCTCTGGATAGGGGAAAAAGGGCGCGATGTGCACAACACTTGGACACTCAGCGGAGAACAAGCCAAGAAGCTAGAAACGTACTACGATAAGTACACTGAGTACATCACCCCCAAAGCAAACCCGATTTATGCCAGATATAAATTTCATGAAAAGATGCAGGGAGAGAGTGAATCCTTCGAACGATTTGTAACTGAGCTAAAGCTCCTAGTCAAAGACTGTGGCTACCCAAATGCCGACGAGATGGTCAGGGACCGCATCGTGTTTGCCACCAACTCACCCAGAGTGAGAGAAAAGCTACTTAGCCAGGGAGCTGAGCTAACGCTAGAAAAGGCCATAGATGTAGCCCGCTCACACGAGCTAGCAAAGCAACAGCTAAAGTCTATGGGCCAGGGCAGCACACATGAAACGGTGCACGCAATAGGCAGAAAGACTTACAAACCGAACGCACCCAAAGCAGCTAACGCTAACTTCAGACAAAGGGAGGGTAACGTTAGCACCGCCGCTAGGGCGTGTAGCTATTGTGGAGGGCTACACGGCGCTAAAGCCACTTGCCCAGCTAAGGGTAAACAATGCATTAAATGCAAGAAGCTCAATCATTTTGCTAAAGTATGCAAGTCTAGCTCCCAGGGACAGACAAAGTACTACCGCGGCACAGTACATGCCGTCGGAGAGAACCCAGAAGAGTACACCACTGACAGAGAGCAGGAAGAACTGTACTTCGACAACATTACAGTGGAGAGCACCGCTGTGGGAGAACAGACAGAGCTGTACATAGACTGCATCTCAATAGAGAACAACGGAAAAAGCAACGAGCAGGCTTACGTAGAGGTTGGAATTGGCACACCTCCACAGAAGGTAAAGTTTAAACTAGACACTGGGGCACAGGCCAATACTATTCCCACCAACCTGTTCCAGGCGCTGTTCAAAAATGTGACACTGAAACCAGCAATACACAGACTCACTGAATATGGAGGAGGCGCGCTGAGCGTGAAAGGCACATGCAAACTCAAATGTAAGTACAGAGACAATGCAATTATGCTGGACTTTTACGTCATTGACACAAACGCCCCACCAGTCATGGCAATGAAAACATGCCGTGACCTAAACTTGGTAAAAATAGTGATGGCTGTGAGCGAGGAAAACAATGTCACATCACAGAGCATAATGGATGAGTATGCAGATGTTTTCCAAGGAATAGGAGAGTTCCCAGGCGAGTGCACCTTCCGCGTCACACCAGATGCAACGCCGGTCGTCTGCCCGCCACGCAGAATCCCCATCGCCCTACGCAGCAAACTGAGGGACGAGCTTGACAGCATGGAGAAAGGCGGCATAATCTGTAAGGTAACAGAACCCACAGAATGGGTGAACGCACTCGTCATTGTTGAGAAGCCAAAGACAGGCAAACTTAGAGTGTGTTTAGACCCCAGAGCTCTTAACAAAGTGATACAACGACCTCACTACCCCCTCCCCACGCTGGAGGACGCCACCACAAAGCTTGCTGGAGCTGAGTACTTTAGCGTGTTAGACGCGCGGTCAGGCTATTGGGCCATCAAACTGAGCACTGAATCCTCAATGTTGACGACATTTAACACAGTGTTTGGCAGGTATCGTTTCCTCAGACTGCCATTCGGAATCGTGTCCGCTCAAGACGAGTTCCAGAGACGCGTGGATGAAACATATGAAGGATTGGACGGTGTGACGGCCATAGTGGACGATATACTAGTGTTCGGCAAGACTAAAGAGGAACATGACCAGCGTCTCAGAGCGATGCTGAAGCGCACAAGGGAGCGAGGGGTGAGGCTCAACCCCGACAAGTGTCACATATGCGTGTCCGAGGTAAGCTACTTCGGCCACACGCTCTCACACGAAGGCATCAAACCAGACCCACACAAGGTGAAGGCGGTCAAGGACATGCAACCCCCACAGAACAAAGCAGAGCTGGAGACAGTCCTCGGCATGATCAACTACCTCGCCAGATTTGCTCCACACCTCTCACAGATAAACTCACCCCTCAGACAGCTTCTGAAACAGGACAGTGAGTTTGTGTGGGATGCAGTCCACGACAAGGCGTTCCAAGAGATGAAGAATCTCATTACACAGCACCCAGGTCCAGTACTCTCATATTTCGACCCGCAGAAAGAGCTGCGACTCCAAGTGGATGCATCCAAAAGTGGCCTTGGGGCTGTCATGCTCCAAGATGGCAAACCAATTGCCTATGCGTCCAAGTCACTCAACAGCACTGAAGAAAACTACGCACAGATAGAGAAGGAGCTCTACGCTGTGGTCTTCGGCTGCAAGAGGTTCCACGAGTACATGTATGGACGAAAAGTGATTGTGGAGTCAGACCACAAGCCTCTGGAGGCAATACTAAAAAAGCCACTGGCAGCAGCACCACCCCGGCTGCAACGGATGATCCTGGCGCTCCAAAAATACGACATCCAAATCATCCACCGCCCCGGTAAGGACATACCGGTGGCCGACACACTGTCACGCAAGTCAATAGAACACCACGACAGTGACCTACAGGAAGGGATGGAGGCCCAAGTGCACACAGTCCTCAGCAACATCCCTGTGAGCGACACAAGACTCACAGAAATCAAGCAGGAAACAGCGCAAGATCCACAGCTCACCGCACTCAGACGAGCCACACTCACTGGCTGGCCAGACACAAAGAAAAAGTGCCCGCCCAGCATCCAGGAATACTGGAACCACAGAGCAGAAATCTCAGAAATGGACGGTATCCTGTTCAAAGGTGAGAGAATCATTGTCCCCCAAAAGCTTCGCAAGGACATGATACAGCGCATCCATGCCAGCCACCTTGGCGTGGAAAAAAGCAAATGCCGAGCAAGAGACTTACTGTTCTGGCCTGGCATGGGGAAACAGATCGAGGATGCGGTAGCAGACTGCAGCATATGCCAAGAACGGCGCAGCGCAAATGCAAAGGAACCAATGATGTCACACGCCATACCCGAGCGGCCGTGGCAAGTGATAGGCACAGACCTATTCACATGGAACTCACAGGACTTCATAGTCACTGTGGACTACTACTCCAGATTCTTCGAGCTAGAAAGACTTTACAGCTGCACCTCATCTGCCGTCATCATGAAGCTGAAAGCAGCAATGGCTCGACACGGAATCCCCGAGACTATCATCAGCGACAACGGTCCGTGCTACAGCTCTGGTGAGTTCCGCAACTTCTCACAGACATGGGGTTTCTCACACACCACCACAAGCCCCCACTACCCACAGAGCAACGGCCTCTCCGAGAAGACTGTCCAGACGGCCAAACGCATCCTGGACAAAGCCAAAGCCGAGAACAAAGACCCCTACATGAGCTTACTGGAGTATCGCAACACACCGGTGGACAACCTGAAATCACCGGCACAGCTACTGATGGGTCGGAGGCTGCGGTCCATTCTCCCATCAACAGCAAAACACCTGCAGCCACAGATCGCCAGTCAGGAGGATGTTCACAAAAGGAGAGAGGTATGTCAACAGCGCCAGCAGGCATACTACAACCGAACAGCCAAACCTCTGCCCCACCTGCCCGCAGGCACACCAATCCGCTTCCGGCAGGAGGATGGATCCTGGAGACCTGCAACTGTGGAAAGACCAGCGAACACAGACAGGAGCTACCACATCCAAACCAAAGAAGGTCAGATCTACCAACGCAACCGTCAACACCTGCGACAAAGCAGAGTGAACACTCACACTACGCACACACACACTTCACAGCAGACTGTTACCAGCGCTAACAACAACACACAAGCCCATCAGCAAGAGCATGCTGAACCTCCAGACACGAACAATCAGCGACAACCAGACACACAGCCTGGTTACACCACGAGGTCAGGTCGCACGATCAAACCAAGACAAATCCTTGACTTATGAATGTTAAAAAAAGAGAATTTTACACCAACCTGTACTATACCTGCTATGTTTTGAAAAGAAATATTTACAGCGTTCACTTACCTTGTGTACCTACCTGCTGTTTGCAGTTACCAGTAATGAAATGAAAAAAAAGATGAAATGTTATTACGGTGTCACATTTAGACAGTGAAGGAAATGTTTTACACTACTTTGTTGCAGTCCAGTTATATAAGAGTTCCACTTTCATATTCTTTCTTATTAAGATTGTATTCGCTTATAAACGTGCTCAACGTGGTCTGTATCTCTGCAGAGAAAGCAGCACTTTTCAGAAAAAGGGAGATGTAATATTTGCTAGTAATATTTGATTTGCTAATGTCCCTTACGGCTTTCCGTAGCGCCACAACAAAGTCACGTGATGTACGTAACAACGTCAGTCGGAATCCGGTCGGTGAATAAACACCCAGCACGAGAGAAGTCGTCCTTGCTTTATTAATGTTATAAGTTAACATAGCCAGAGGGCACAGATCATTACAGGTGAGGAACTTTTTTTCCCCTGGAAGAACGAGAGGGAAGGAAGAAACAAAAGTTAACTTTACTGAAAATGGCCGGGACAATAGGAGCTCTGGGAGCGTTTGATCAAAATGTTCAAACTTGGGAAGAATACTGTGAGGTTGTGCAACATTTCTTTATCGCAAACGGAATACAGAATGCAGCCAAACAGAAGTCAGTTCTCGTAAGTGTTGTCGATGCACAAACTTATCGTCTGATGCGCAGTTTACTAAGCCCTGACAAGCCAGGAGAACGCACTTTCCAAGAGTTAGTGATGTTGCTGAAAGACCACTTGAACCCAAAACCCAGCGAAACCGTACAGCACTTTAAATTGGATTCGCGCATGAGAAAGCCCAACGAGTCTGTTGCTGGGTATGTGGCAGAGCTACGGAGATAAGCTCAAGACTGCAATTATGGACAAACGCTTTTACAAATGCTCCGTGATCGGCTCGTATGCGGAGTAAACAGCGAACGCATTCAGAGGAGGTTACTGTCGGAAACCGATCCCACATTTGAGGACGCACTTAAGGCAGCAGTAGCCATGGAGTCCTCCGACAAACATGCTCAAGATTTGCAAGGGAAAGCGGCATGCAGTAGAATAGGGGAACGCAGTAGTGAGCTGCTGGCATCGCAAAGGAGAACTGAGAACCGCGCAGAGGGGGAAATTAAAGACCGTTACCGTTGCAAAGGCAAACATGCACCGTCGGATTGCCGATTTAAACAAGAAAAATGCCATTCGTGTGGAATGATAGGCCACATTGCGCGGGCGTTTAGAAACAAGAAAAAGCGCAGTGAAGCTAAAACGAACAGAGCTCAAAGGCACCGTAGTAATGCGCAGGGCAGAGGCCACATCATCCGCTCAAATCATGTCACAGTTGATTCAGACGAATCAGTGGGCTCGGAACAGGCGTTTTCAATGTACAGCGTACAAAGTAGCCACGCAAAAGTGAAACCCTTTACAGTGGACATGCAATCAATGGGAAAATGGTGCTATTTGAGCTGGACACTGGATGTAGCATCACTTTGATGAATGAGTCAAAATTTAAGGTGCAGTGGACAAAAGCAAAAAAGCCTGCTTTAAAGCCCTCAGCAGTTAAATTAAAGACTTACACAGGGGAAAGCGTAAAGGCGTTCGGGGTCGCAGAGGTAAATGTCCAATACCAGAACCAACAGAAAATCTTACCTCTCTATGTAGTGGGTAGTACTGGTCCAAGTCTGCTGGGTAGATGTTGGCTAGAGCAATTAAACCTTAGTTGGGCTTAAATTAAGCATATGAAAGTAGAAGAGCTGACATTGCATCAGGTGCTTGCAAAGCACGAGGATGTTTTTAAATATGAGCTTGGGACCTTAAAGCGGGTTCAGGCCACAATCCATGTTGCACCTGACGCCACGCCCAGATTCTTCCGCCCACGATCTGTTCCATTTGCAATGCGCCCCAAAGTAAAAGCAGAGATCAACAGACTGTTAAAAGAGCAGATCATTACGCCAATGAAACACTTGCAGTGGGCGTGGTTCTGTGATTTAAATTTTGAAACCGGATGGTTCAACTAGACCTGTGGAGACTACAAACTAACTGTCAATCGTGTCTCTCTGCTAGAGCAGTATCCTATTCCGAGAATTGAAGATTTGTTTGCGGCCTTGTCGGGGGGGGGGGGGGGGCAGCAATTTGACGAGTCTAAAAAGTACCTCACGGTGAATACTCACAAAGGCCTTTTTTTACTTACCCTTTGGGGTATTGTCGGCGCCAGCCGTGTTTCAGAGAGCAATGGAGGGTCTTCTACAGTGTATACCCATGCCCGCAGTATACTTAGACGACATTCTCGTCACCGGGGCTAGCAAGGAAGAACATCTGCGAAACCTTGATGAAGTGCTTAGTAGGCTGGAGGAGGCTGGGTTATGGCTAAAACGAAGCAAGTGCCAAATGCTGGAAAATGAGGTGTACTATCTGGGACATAAAGTAGACGTGCAGGGTTTTCATCCCATGGAGTCGAAGGTTGAAGCCATTGTGGAAGCTCCGTCCCCGTCCAGTGTCACAGACCTCAAGGCATATCTTGGTTTACTAAACTACTATAACCGTTTACTTCCCAACCTCTCCACGCTGCTTGTGCCGATGCACCAGCTCCTCTGGAAAGATGAAAAATGAGCATGGACTACAAAGCAGGATGAAGCTTTCCAAAAGTCAAAAGAGCTTCTCCAATCAGCAAACGTGCTAGTCCATTACTCTGCAGACAGAGAATTGATCCTAGCATGGGATGCCTCATCGTATGGGGTAGGAGCGGTGCTTTCGCACAAGATGCCCGATGGCACAGAAAACCACTGGGGTTTATGTCAAGGACACTCACTCCTTCTGAGAAAAGGTACTCTCAGCTAGATAAAGAGGGCCTGGTCGTGATCTTTGGAATACAGAGATTTCATAAATATCTCTGTGATCGTAGATTCACGATCGCCACTGACCATAAGCCCTTACTAACCTTATTCCATGAGATGAAGCCTGTCCACCAGATGGTTTCCCCAAGAATTCAGAGATGGGCAATTCTACTTCGAGCATACGAGTATCAGATAATCTACAAGCCGGGCAAGTATCATAGTAATGCCGATGCTCTCAGTAGACTCCCGATTCCAGAGCTGGTTGAGGATGACGGTCTATAGGATCAAGTGCTGATGATGGATCATATGGACGATCTACCGGTGAACATGTTACAAGCCAGGAAGTGGACGGCGAGGTATGCTACACTGTCCCTGGTGCACAGCTATGTCTTGAATGGCTGGCCAGAGGTAAAGGATGCTCAACTCATGCCATATCACACCCGCCGTCTGGAGTTAAGTACGCGAGATGGCTGTGTCCTGTGGGGAGCCAGAACAGTGATTCCTCCGCAGGGGCGGTCTGTTCTCTTGAAGATGCTCTATCAGTCACATCCAGGCATGTCTTGTATGAAAGGTTTAGCAAGGTCTTACATGTGGTGGTTGCGGATGGACGAGGATATCGAAAAGGAGGTCAGCATATGCGTGGAATGCCAACAAAACAGAAAATCGCCATCTAATGCACCACTGCACCCCTGGGAATGGCCTGAGCTGCCATGGTCTCACATTCATGTGGGCTACGCAGGGCCGTTCTTGGGCAAGATGTTCTTGGTGATAATCGATGCACATTTGAAGGGGCTAGAGGTTTATCCGCCGAATGCCTCTACAACACATGCAACAATTGAAAAGCTACAGCAGTGCTTCACAGTCCATGGATTGCCACAGATGTTGGTGTCTGACAACGGCAGTTGCTTCCCATGTGCCGAATTCAGCCATTTTATGTCACAGAACAGGATTCAGCAGTGCCGTTCCACCCCTCCTCTAACGGTTTAGCGGAGCGAGCAGTGCAGACCTTTACAGAGGGGATGAAAAAGATGAGAGGAGATAGCATCAAGGCCAGAGTTTCCAGGTTCTTGTTCATCTACCGCGTCACCCCTCAGGTGACAACAGGGTTGCCACCTGCAGAAATGTTGATGTCCAGACGACTGAGATATGCGTTTGACCTACTGAAACCTGACCTAAAGTTGAAAATTCAACAGAAACTGTTAGGGTTTGTGGAAGACCCCAAGTGCACGACACCAGACAGAGATGGGGTTAGCCGAAAACTGGCGTACTTTATTCCTTACGCGTACAAATAGTCAGACATAGGAAGGCAATGAGCGACAAGGAAAAAAACGGAAAGTCCAAGGGGAAAAAGGCTCGCGGGTAATCCAAACGGAAACACGGCAGGATACTTCCACGGTGAAACTTTGCAAGGGAAAAAACATGAATCAAGGGCTGGGATGAGTTCGTAGAGAAAAGGACCGTGAGAGGAGAGTGGCCGCTACTGCGGGTGCGGGGAGGTTACAACACGAACTGACAACGGGCACGTGGGAGGCCACCAAACTTAAGCCCAGCTCTGATGACTAAGCCCGGCCCTGACGAGCCGATTGGCTGCCGGCGCGGGGTGGGCGGGCCACGGCGCGGGGTGAGCGAGCCATAACAGAAACAGCTGAAACAGAAAGAACATCATGACAAAACGGCCAAGCTGAGAAGACTTGCACCTGGGGATGCTGTATACACAAGGAATTACAGCTTAGGACCAAAATGGATTCCAGCTGCAGTGGAGTCATCTTCTGGTGCTGTTTCCTATACAGTGTTTCTTGGCAGTGGACAGAGCATGAGGAGACACGTTGACCAGGTGCGAGCACGTCACCTGGAGTCCTGCCAATCTCCAGACCAACCTATGGACCCTCTAGAGGAGCTGGAACACAGTTCAGAAGTAGCTCCTGCGAGACTACCAGAGAACCCGGAGGTTGAACAGAGGCCTGCGGTTGAACCTCGGGGGCCAAAGAGGGTGATGCCTGAAAGAGTGGTCTTACCTGTCACAGCACCGCCACAGGAGGTTTGTCACTCCACTCGGCAGAAGCGTTTCCCCACTTATCTGAAAGACTATGATAGGTAGTGGTGAGATCATGTTCCAGGAAAGGCAAGAATGTGCCTTGATCTCACAGGAGTCAGGTAGTCCACCCTGAATTTCATAGGTAGCATTGAAAACATGTTAGGAAAAAACCCAAAAACAATTGTTTCCTCCACAGTGACTGTTAAATGTTGACTAGAATAAGTCATGTTGAATCACATTACACTAGTTGGAGGTCACGTTTGGCACATGTCTACTTTGTTTCATCGTTATTAGTATTGTTGATCCCTGTGGAGAAGCTTTTTGTTAGCCTAACGGTATGGGAGTGTAGTAACTTGTGTAATAAAACCAGACCCAATTACCTCTATGTCCACTGGGGGGCAGTAGCAGTAAATTGGTTTACCCATTAGTCTGTGAATGTTCTCATTATTCCAGGTCATGGTTATCCAAAGGAATTGAATCGAGTGCAACTGAACTTGGTATATATCCGTGGAGACGTCTCACTTCTCATCCAAGAGGCTTCATCAGTTCGTGCCTTTCTGACTAGACCAAGCTAGTCTGACTGGCTGGTGATGAAACTCAGATATTTATCCTCTTTGGAGTCGTTATCAGAGCTATTGATGTCCATGGCTCTTTTGTGTTCCGATGTTAAGCCACGCCCGTCGTTATCAGAGCTATTGATGTGCATGGCTCTTTGTGATCCAATGTTAAGCAGCGACGATCGTTGGGGGTGTTAGTTTCAACTTCGTTAGTGCTCCATTCAGTGGTCAAGAGTCGTTGGACCCGTTAGTGATCGACTGTTGTTCTTGGAGGCTAAGCTTGTTGAGTCTCCTGGGTAGAGATGAAAGGACGGCATTGTAAGTGGGAGATAGACGGTGTTGCAGACCTCCTCCTCTGTTGAGGGATGGTTTTTCCAGTTTCGCATAGATGGCTTCCTTCACCCCTCTTTCAAACCATCTTTCTTCCCTGTCCAAAATGTGTACGTTTCCATCCTCGAAGGAGTGTATCTTCTCCTTTAGGTGTAGATAAACTGCTGAGTCTTGTCCTGAGGAGTTTGGCCTTCTGTGTTGGGCCATCCATTTGTGTAGTGGTTGTTTGGTTTCTCCTACGTATAGGTCAGTGCAATCCTCATTGCATTGTACAGCATACACCAGATTGCTTTTCCGGGTGTGTGGTACACGGTCTTTGGGATGAACCAGTCTTTGTCGGAGTGTGTTGCTGGTTTGAAGTATACCAGGATGCGATGTTTGTTAAAAATTCTCCTGAGTTTCTCGGAGACCCCAGAAACATACGGGATGACTATGTTATTCCTTCTGTTCCTTTTCTCCTCATCGCTCACCCGGTTGGTCTTTTTGGAACGTGTTGCAGTTTTCACAAAGGTCCAACTGGGGTAGCCGCAGGTTTTTAAAGCTCCCTTCAGGTGTTTGTGTTCTTCCCGTTGGGCCTGAGTGCTGCTGGGCACATTGTCAGTTCTGTGTTGCACTGTTCTGATGACGCTCAGTTTGTGTTCCAAAGGGTGGTGTGAGTCGAAAAGTAGATATTGGTCTGTGTGTGTAGGTTTCCTGTAAACCCCAATGTGGACCCCAAAGAGGATAAATATCTGAGTTTCATCACCAGCCAGTCAGACTAGCTTGGTCTAGTCAGAAAGGCACGAACTGATGAAGCCTCTTGGATGAGACGCGAAATGTCTTCACGGATATATACCAAGTCCAGTTGCACTCGATTCAATTCCGTTGCGTTTACCCATTACTACCTAGAATCTTCCCCGGATTTAGTTCTGTTGTGTACTGAATGCCTGCTGAGATGGTTGTGCTATGTTGTGATCCCGAAGTTTTCATCCATATACAAGTAAACAAATCCTGTGTGTGTTCTTGTTTCATGTAGTCAAGGTACTACAGAAAGACTGTCAGATTTCCCACACGCACTGTAGTACTCGGGAGGGGGGGCAGTGGATCAAACCATTGTGATGTAAAGGGCGGGGGATCGCGATCTTTTGAATCTTAAATACGCACTATTAAGCGTCTATAATCAGCACCGGTGCTTTCCTTGTGTATTATTAATATTATTGAAATTACATAGTTATGTTTATAGTAATATATTGGGGGGGGGGGTATATCATATTTTTCCCAGGATGGGGGGTCGTGTCCCCGCCCTCCCCCCCGGGATTTCCGCCTATGTGACACATACCCGCCGGGCCCTCTTGAGGGAGGAGCAGTCCGCAGCTTCCGGAGTCATCATATCGGCACAGTGGGCCATGTCCTTAATGATGATGGCATGGACCTCGTCCCCCTCCATGTTACCATTTTGAAGTACTGACAGCCCATGCAACGGCTCGATCCTCACTGCAATCCGGCGAGAGGCATTTGAGAGATGTCAGAAGACAGTGATACGTGCCCCTTGATATAGATGACCAATCAGCATTGGTGGGCAAGACATGTTCTGATTTGCTTTGTTTTTAGGAGCTGTTTTTGTTCATGTAACGGGTCAATTGATCAGTCGCTGCTCTCGTATTTCTTTCCTAATCGAGAAACAAGTGTTACTGTAGTCTTTCTAGTGGTATCTGTGATCATTGCAAAGTGACACATTGGATTTGGTGGCCGCAGACCAAATAGCTGCACTAAAGATGCTTGAATCTCATGCAAAACCTGATGTGGTACTCAGAAAGCTATTTTAGAATTAACAAGGAACGGGTATGAGCTGATGTTTTCTGTGCAACTCTGGAGCAAAACTTGGAGTTTAACATACCAGTAAGTCATCGGAAAAAGATTAATTAATTGTAATTTCTGCGGCACACGGTGGCACAGTGGTTAGTGCAGTCGCCTCACAACAAGAAGGTCCTGGGTTCGAGCCCAGGGTAGTCCAACCTTGGTGGGTTGTCCCGGTCATCCTCTGCGTGGAGTTTGCATGTTCACCCCGTGTCTGTGTGGGTTTCCTCCGTGGGCTCCGGTTTCCTCCCACAGTCCAAAGACATGTAAGTCAGGTGAATTGGCCATACTAAATTGTCCCTAGGTATGAATGTTTGTGTGTGTGTGTGTGTGTGTGTGTGTGTGTGTGTGTGTGTGTCGGCCCTGTGATGGCCTGGCGGCCTTTCCAGGGTGTCTCTCCGCCTGCCGCCCAATGACTGCTGGAATAGGCTCCACCATCCCCGCGACCCTGAGAACAGGATAAGCGGTTCAGCCAATGGATGGTCTGCGGCAAATCTGTCTGTATCCCTCACAACTGACAAAGAGCACGCTGGTGTGAATCCTGGGGTGGTCTGCTCCATAGTACTGGTTAATGAAGGCAATGCGTGCAGGCAGGGAGTTTATTGATATGTAAACAGTGTTGGGCAGAGCTTGATCTGGGCCTGCAAGTTCATCCTGGTAGAATCCTCACACATCTAAGCTACACACACAGACACAAGATTCAGAAAACAAGAAGGATGGGTCATTGTTTTTGTTTGTATATGTGTCTATTTCTTCCCAGTACATGTGTGTGCTTGTGTGCATCTCTTTGGAGTGTCTTACAGATGCCAAATTCTGTGCAGGTCTGGTACAGCCACTGTCTCGCTCCATTTCTGGCTGACTTTGGGGATGTGTCCATCAGATCCTTCAGTGACTGCTCACGGGAAGTATCCAGACAAGGCTGCTCAAGTGTGGAACGGATGGTCTATAAAATAAGAAAATGGAAAGCACACACACACACACACACACACACACACACACACACACACACACACACACACACACACACACACACACACACACACGCGAGGGTTTCACAAATATGACCCAAGTTTGACCTCTAGTGGTGAACATAATGCATTACAAGAGGAAAAAAAAGTCAAAGGGATTTGGATAAGCGCGTCTTTTGTACTTGCACAAACTTGGCAAAGCGGTCATAAGCCTCCATCTCTTCTTTGTGAACTACACATTCATTAGTCATGATGTTGCATAGCTCGCTGATGGACATCACTCTCCATTGTTCATTGTATTGCACCAATCCCATGACAATGTCCGTCAAGTTCTCCAGCAGTTCAATATAAATTAAAGGCGCTATGTGTGAGTGAAGGTGTACAAAGACAACAAAAGACATGACAAGAGAGAAGTCGTAAAATTTGAAGAATTGAAAAAAAATGTGCATTGTATTCGAAACTATTCCCTTGATTTGTACAGTTGCAGTGTCTGGGTATGGCCCGGACTTCCTAGTTAAGGTGCTAAGAGATTCTGGAGCGGCCACTAATTCTGAAAGGAGTGTTTGATTTACCACTGTCCACCGCCGCCACTGGGGTGTCGGTAGTGGTCAAGGAGGTTGGTGACCATTACGCTCCTAAGAACAGATTTGTTTGCAAAAAATGAGCTGGTTGTACAATTCATTAGACTTACTAAAAACAACGGCGGCGTATTGGAGGACAACCTGAGATGCTTTATTAGGCTATTTGTCAGCTTAACATCTTGATGGGCAAGAATCAACTGCCCTACGTAACATTGGTATACTTGTTTCCTGCGCCCGTACTCATGTAGACGTACTAATAAAATAGGCCACCCGGACAACGCATTTACATGACATCTTCCTTCCTTTGAGTCATAGACACAGCAACCAAACAACACAAACAGGCAACCCAACAAAACTACAGCCACATTGAACAACAACATCAGCAGAGCAGATAAGTACTAATTTCTAAGTCCAAAGTAATATTCAGCAACTTACATAACACATTCAATGATGCTTAAACACTTTTCCTTTTGTCAACTTTCAATATATATATCTATAAACTGTTTTCTTTCTCTTTTTTTCCCCCTGAGGTTATGGGATAGACTGCCCAGTCAACTCCTAGCTGCCGGAGATTATTCTGCTCCATTGTGGCAAGCTATGCATCAAGTAAACACAAAGTCTTTAAGCCTTTCAGGTGGATGGATGACTCTTCCCCTGGAAGTCACCCGAGCTTGATCAGGGAGGTGTCCCGCTGGCTGTGCTGGAACAGTCTCTTTGACAGGTGAATTTCGAGGTGAGAGCTGTGGTGCTGATGGTTTTTCGCTCACCTGTGTGCTCTCTGTCTCACCTGGCATTTGATAAGGAAGGAAAGTTGGGCGCAGATGGTGCCTGCTCCTCTGCAGAGTTCCCCAGTCTGTCTGAATCAGGTAGGATCTTGGAGTTGAGTGTGGGTGTTGAGCTGTCCCTGCTGTTGTCCAGCCCGAGTCATTGTCAAGTTTCACTGCCACGCTCTCCCCTGGAATGATAGATGGGAGTTCTGTGACGCCATGGCGTTTGTTGTAGGCATGCATGTAGCCCTCTTTCACCTTGGCATCAGCTTTACACACCTTTGTGAAGTCTGGCCACTTTGGAGACAGGATTTTGTTGACTGTGGGCACCGTCGTCTTGATCTGATGGCCCAGCATCAAATATGCAGGACTGGCACCCATGGCTTGTAGTGGTCTGGCTCTGTAGCTCATGAGGGCCAGGAACGGGTCAGCCTGCCAGAGAATCCTTTTCGCCGTTTGCACGGCTTTCTCGGCCTCACCGTTGGACTGAGGGCAGTGAGGGCTGGAAGTGATGTGTTTAAAGTCATAAGTCTCAGAAAAGTTTTTAAACTCCTTACTTGAGAATTGTCCTCCGTTGTCTGTGTGAAGCTTATCTGGACACCCCCACCTGGTGAACATGTTCTTCAGCCTTGTACAGGTGGTCTCACTCATCATGTCGGGTAGGTGAGCTATTTCCAGGTAGCGAGAAAAATAGTCAATGACAATCAAGTAGTTCTGCTTTGCATACTCACAGAAGTCTGCTCCAATCATTTGCCAGGTCCTTGGCGGTAACTTTGTGGTCATCAGAGTCTCCTTCTTCTGGGTCGGTCTTGTCTGCATACATTCAGGGCACTTCACCACCAGCTCTTGGATCTCAATCTCCAGCCCGGGCCACCACACACTCATGCGTGCCCTCTCTCTACACTTGGTGATGCCCTGGTGCCTGTCATGCAGACGGTGGAGTATGTCACCTCTCATATTGTGTGGGATGACGATGCGATCCCCATACAGCACAAGTCATTTTGAGGTTGACAGGCTATTACCCCATTGGTGGTATGCTTTGGTTTGTACTGGAACGCTACTCACATGCTTTGGCCATCCCTGGGTCACCAGTCTGCTCACCACGTACAGGTCTAGTCTGTGCTCGTCTCCTGCTTCATCCATTCCAGTTTGGAGGGAGACACAGGCCATGCTGTGTGAGCTGCATCTTCAAACGCTGAGACATCACAGGTTAGTTCTGACACTTCACTTTGGACTACTGGTAATGGGTGTCTGGATAGTGTGTCGGCTACTGTAGGTGTTTTCCCTCGCACGTACTCTGCAGTGGGCTTGTACTTCATCAGACGCATGAGTAGGTGCTGGCATCTCAGGGGAACTGTGTCAAGGTCTTTGTTGTTGATTAGGGGAACCAGTGGTTTGTGGTCTGTGTGAATTGTGAAATTCTCTACACTGTACAGGTAACCATGGAATCTCTCACAGGCCCAGACTGCTGCTAGACACTCTTTCTCTATCTGTGCATAGCACTTCTCCCGAGTCAGTTAGTGTTCTTGAACAGAATGCTACAGGCTTCAGCCCATCAGCATGTTGCTGTAGCAGTACGCTGCCAAGCCCGTAGCTGCTTTACCTTGCTTTACCTTGTTGAATGAATTGGTTTGCGCTGCGTCCCAGATCTACACAGCCTCACATTTCAGCAGGTCGTTGAGGAGTCTTAATGTGTCTGACATGTTGGGTAGGTATCTCCCCAGGTAATGGACCATGCCCAGGAACCTCCGCAGGCCTGGCATGTCACTTGGTGGTTGTAGCTCTGTAATGGCGCTCACTTTTGAGGGGTCAGGCCAGATACCATCACTGTCAATGCTGTGTCCCAAGTAGTTCAGCTGTTTTTGGCGCAGGAGGCACTTTCTGTCGTTGAGCTTCAAGCCTGCACTCTCCAGAATCTGCAGGGTGCTCTGGAGTCTCTCCTCATGCTCCTCCTCATCTCTGCCATGGATGAAGATATCGTCCATGTAGACCTCAACTCCTTCTTGGTCTCGGAACAGCACCAACATTTCCCTCTGTAAAATCTCAGGTGCACTCGATTCCGAAGGGAAGACACTTGAAAAAGTATCTCTCCATGGGCGTGATGAATGTAGTCAGTTTGGCTGTCTCTCTCTCTAGCAGAATTTGCCAAAAGCCGTTTTCTGCGTTGAGCAGGAAGAGCACATGGGATTCTGAAAGCTGTGGCAATATGCCATCTACAGTAGGTAAAACGAACCTCTCTCTTTTCACAGCTGTATTCAGTCGTTTAAGGTCAACACAGATCCTCACCTCGCCTGTTTTCTTAGGGACTGGGACCATTGGGGCGCACCACTCCATTGGCTCTTTGAGCTCCTCGGTGATGCTGCACTTGATCATCCTCTCCAGCTCTGTTTTGACCTTGGGGAGCAGGAGGGCAGACACTCTCCTCGCAGTGTTAACACTATATGGTATAGCCTCATCTCACAGGCATATTTTTACAGCCTTTACTTTTGAGAGGCCCAGATCTGCACCGAATGTGCCTTGAATTTCGTTGACTCTCTTCACCAGCCCCATTGCTACTGCAACATTACGGCCTAACGGGTTGCTGCCGTTAACTGTTTTAATCACGTGGACATTGGATTTGTATCGTTGGCCTTTGTGCTCTGTATCAGTGGTGAAAAGTCCTAAGCAGTCAAGCTAACCTCCGGGGCTGTCGAGGGTTATGTCGTCACTGGATAACTGAGGCGGGCGTCTGAGCTTGTGGTAGGTTTCGTCAGATATTATGCTGGTGTCTGCGCCAGTGTCAATGTTGAAGGTTACAGGAGTGTTACAGATATTAAGCTTCACACTCAATGGCGTATTGGAGTCTGTGATGGTGTACGCTGTTTTAACTTCTCCCAGAAAATGCTCGCTGCCATGGCTGGCTTCCTGCTCCGATGTGGTTTGCTCATGCACTCTTGCTGAGCAGCACACGACAGAAAAGTGCTCGATTTTCTGGCGATTTCTGCACTGTGCGTGTCTGGCTGCACAGTGTGCATGCCTGGGGTGGTCCTTACCGCACCCAAGGCACTTCCTTGGATATCCACCTCCGTCGCATTGCTCCGCCATGTGGAAGCTGTCGTTGCTCTGTTTCCCTCCCCGTCCTCTGTACTACTGAGGAGGTGCTGCGCATGCTGGAGATGACAGTGACCTTTTCCTGGTCAACAGAGACTCCACTGACATCAACCACATGATCCAAGAATCTCACAGACTTCCTCAAAAAGTTACACTTCTTCTGTGAGAGCTTAAGGTTACTGGCTCTGAGTCTGGTAAAGACGACCTCCAGCCGCCCCAGTGCCTCTTCCTCCGACGGAGCAAACACCAGCAGGTCATCCAGGTAACAGAGGAGGCTGGAGAAGTTGAGGTCACCGAAAATGCTAAGCATCATGCGCATGAAAGACGCCGGACTGTTGCACAGACCTTGGGAGAGCCGACTATATTCATACAGGCCGAGGGGTGTTGTGAAGGCTGTGAACCTCCTGTCAGACTCATGGAGCGGGATGTTGTAGAACTGTGATGAGAACTACAGTGCCCGGCATGCTGTGTACGTAAGAGGAGGGGCACGCAACTATATGTTTTAGCGCGGTTCTGTACTGGGGCATTCTGGGGATTGTCCGGGTCGGGGACTGGAAGCAGATGGCTGAATAAAGCACGTTATTAATCGCGACTCCCTTGCCTGTCGTTTATGCACATGACATGGTGTCAGAAGATCTTCGAATCCACTTACCTCAATAATCGGGAACGGAGTTGGTCCGGTGAGACGAAGAATGGCAAAATGTAATCCCCCCGAGGCATTTGATTTCACGCAACCGGCGGCGTGGCCGATTTGGATTCAGAGGTTTTCCCGGTTTCGACTAGCAACCAAGCTAAATGCGGAGGATGGTGAGATCCAAGTCAATTCCTTGATATACTTAATGGGGAAAGATGCAGAAGCTATTTTTAATTCATTTACGTTCGAAGAGGCTTCTCACGCTAACGATTATGACAGGGTGGTCAGTACGTTTAATGAGCATTTCGTACCACGGAGAAATGTAATCCACGAACGTGCATGTTTTCACCAGCGCTCGCAGAGAGCTGGAGAGACTGTCGAGGCCTTTGAGAGGAGTTTATATGAGTTGGCAGAACACTGCGAGTTCGGGGCATTAAAGGAAGTGCATATTCGTGATAGAGTTGTGATCGGAGTTACTGACCGAGACGTGTCACAGAAGTTGCAGATGGAAGATGAGCTCACGCTAGGAAAAGCGGTGCAAATGGCCCGTCAGTTCGAACTGGTTAAACAGCAAAATGCGGAAGGAATTACAGCTGAACTGAATGCAGTTAGCAAAGCACAGGGCGCCAATACCAACCGCGACCGCAGTAACGCTAGCAACCACTACAATAAGGGCAACGGAAACGCACAGCGGCCCAAAACAGCCTGCCCCCGATGTAATCGCGTGCACGGGCAGCAGTAGGAATGCCCTGCACGCAACAGGCGTTGCAGGAAATGCTACAAGCTGGGACATTTTGCTGCCGTATGCAAAACAAGAGACGTGAGGGAGGTCGTTTTCCAGGATGATGCGTATGAGGGCGAAGCGGAAAGTGGAAGCCGCCCCTACTTCCTCGGTTGCATAGAGGGGATGGATTTTGAGAAAAAGTGGCAAGTGGAGTTACCGATCTGCGGCAAGTTGGTTAATTTTAAAATCGATACGGGGGTGGACATCACTACCATGTCACAGACTGCATATAGGTCACTGCCTGAACGGCCACAGCTGGTTAAAACATCAATCGACCTGAGAAGCCCAGGGGGAGCACTGCAGTGTGCGGGGAAATTTGTGGCGTGCACGGAGAGACGGGGGAAGATGCACAAAATAGGGATTTTTGTGATAAAAGGGCCAAATGCCAACAATCTATTGAGTCGCAGAGCTGCATGTGAAATGGGCCGAGTTTTTAGAACAGATCAGGTTAGCGAAGATGTTTTCGGGGACATTGGATTGCTTAATTGTGAACCTGTCATGATTGAGCTTAAGCCCAATATACAGCCTTATGCCCTCAGCACGCCACGCAGGGTCCCTTTCCCTCTCATGCCAAAGGTGGACGACGAGCTGCAACGCATGCAGTCCTTGGGGATCATCACAGAAGTGACCGAGCCTACAGAGTGGTGCGCACCCATGGTGCCCGTAGTCAAAAAGAATGGCAAGATACGGATCTGTGTGGACCTAAAGCAGTTAAACCAGGCTGTTAAGCGCGAGCGGTTTATGCTTCCCATGCTGGAGGACATTATGCCCAAGTTAGCAGGGGCAGGGGTTTTTACAACGCTAGACGCATCGTCTGGCTTCTGGCAAATTCCGCTGGATCCCAGATGTGTAAAACTAACCACTTTCATTACTCCCAGAGGCCGGTTCTGTTTCCAGCGGCTCCCATTCGGCATCACATCGGCACCGGAGATCTTCCAGAGGAAAATGTGCATTCTGCTGAGAGACCACAAGGGCACGGTCGTCGTCATGGATGACATACTCGTGTACGGCAAGGACCAGGACGAGCACGATAGAAACTTGGAGGCGGTACTGCAGACAATCAAAACATCAGGGCTGAAGCTCAACCTGGAGAAATGCCGCTTCAGCAGGAGTGAGTTGCAATATTTCGGGCACATCATCAGCAAAGACGGCATCAAACCTGATCCAGGCAAGGTGAAGGCCATCTCAGACATGCAGAGCCCCGAGAATGTCCCAGGTGAGACAGTGGCTGGGTATGGTAAATTATCTGGGGAGGTTTCTACCCGAACTGTCATCAGCGCTACACCCGGTGAGTGAGTTGCTGAAGAAAGATGCAGAGTGGCAGTGGGGGGAGCCCCAACAGCAAGCCTTCACCAAGGTAAAAGCAATGTTGTCTTCCACTCTTGCCCTGGCATACTATGATGTAGCAAGGCCGACCATTGTGAGCGTGGACGCTAGTAGTTACGGGCTGGGGGCAGCACTGTTGCAGGTTCAGGGGGACAAAGTTCAGCCTGTTGCCTTCTGCTCCAGAACTCTCACAGATGCAGAGAAGAGATACTCTCAGTTAGAGAGGGAATGCCTTGCAGGGGTGTGGGCCTGTGAGCGGTTTTCCCGTTATCTGTTAGGCTTAGCTGAGTTTAGCTTACAGACAGACCACAAACCCCTGGCCCCCCTTATTAATGCATATGATCTGGACAAAGTGCCGCCGAGATGCCAGCGGCTTCTAATTCGTCTAATGCGTTTTAACCCCAGAGCAGTGTATGTTCCGGGTTCACAACTGCTTGTGGCCGACGCCCTTTCCAGGAACCCACTCCAGGACGGCCACGGGGCAGACACAGACGGGGATATGCATGCACATGTCGAAGCTGTGATCGAAATCAAACCGGTGTCGAGCACGAAGCTGGACATGTTAAAGCAGGCCACGCGTCAGGACGACACAATGCAGAGGGTGATCGGGTACACCAGAGAGGGATGGCCGAGGCACGTGCCCTTTTATCTGCATGGCTACCATGCTGTGAGGACATCGCTGTCCGAGGCAGACGGGCTGCTCCTGTACCAAGACAGGATTGTAATTCCCCCCGTGTATCAGCAAGACATCCTACACAGGATTCACGAAGGGCACCGAGGCCTTACAAAGTGTCGTGAAAGAGCCAGGATGTCTGTCTGGTGGCCCAGCATCGGATCAGACATTTACCAGAAAGTTACACAGTGCACATTCTGCCAAATCAATAAGCCCTCACAGTACAAAGAGCCCCTACGTACAACACCACTGCCGCCCGGCCCATGGCACAAGATTGGGGCAGACCTTTGCGAGCAGGATGGGAAAAACTACCTGGTGGTGGTTGATTATTATTCCAGGGACATTGAGATCGCTCAGCTACGGACCACCTCCAGTCTACAGGTGATTGAGCAGCTGAAAGGTATGTTCGCACGATGGGGCGCCCCTGGGGAACTCATTAGTGACAATGCCACACAGTTTACGTCAGCCGAATTTAGGCAGTTTTGTAGGAACTATGATTTCCGCCACACAACCTGCAGCCCCCACTTCCCCCAGGCAAATGGAGTTGCCGAAAGGGCCGTCGGGACGGCCAAAAGAATTTTGCGGCAGCCTGACCCTCACCTAGCGCTGATGTGCTACCGCGCCACACCAATTGCTGCCACAGGTGCGAGCCCCGCGCAGCTCATGACCGGCCGCTAGAGCCGGACCAACATGCCTGTGCTGGAGAGGAAACTCCAGCCACAGCTCTTCGACCACAAGGAGGTGGAGAAGAATGACAGAAGGGCAAAAGAGGCTTATAAGTTTTTCTTCGACAGGAGACACTCTGCACGTGCCCTGACCGAACTGCACTCAGGTGAGAGGGTACGAGTCAAATTAGACGGGCAAAAGGGGTGGAACATGCCCGCAGTCGTGGTGAATCCCTCAGGGGAACCACGCTCCTACACGGTGCGTACGGAAGACGGGGCTGTCTTCAGACGGAACCGCAGGCACCTGGAATCCGTGCCTGCCCCTGCAACTGTTGCAACCCAACCAGCCAGAGACAGCAATGACTTGCAGCAGGAACAACTCAGCCCACCGGTCGCCACCTCATCGGGCACTCCCACGGAACCAGTCGTGCCAGCAAGGCGCTCTGGGTTCACCATCACCTCCAGTGGCAGAGCTGTAAAACCCCCAAAGCGGTATGATGTTTAGATACTGAGTGAGCAATGGGGCAGAATAATCCCCACACTCAGTCGAAGGGCTGGGCAGTCTACCCCACCCTTCAGGTTAATGTTTGAATTTTGAAGTGCATGTCTTCATTGTTAGCTGGTTATGCTGTTAATAAGCAAATTGCTAATATGGTATTGCTGTTGCTATGTTTTATAATCTAGCAATGTTATTGTTTCCATTGAAACATACATGTTCTTTAAAAGGAGGGAGATGTGATGAGAACTACAGTGCCCAGCATGCTGTGTACGTAAGAGGAGGGGCACGCAACTATATGTTTTAGCGCGGTTCTGTACTGGGGCATTCTGGGGATTGTCCGGGTCGGGGACTGGAAGCAGATGGCTGAATAAAGCACGTTATTAATCGCGACTCCCTTGCCTGTCGTTTATGCACATGACAAGAACCCTGAAGTCAGGTCCATGGTGCTGAACAGGGCGTTTCCTCCCAGGGCAGCGAGGCAGTCCGCCTGATGGGGCAACGGGTGAGCGTCTTTTACAGTCTTGGCACTGAGACATCGAAAGTCGGTGCAGATCCTCAGGTCTCCATTCTTTTTCCAGACCATCACGACGGGGGAGGCATACTCACTGATCGATTTACTGATACTGCCTTTCATCTCCATGTCTGACAGCACCTCTCTCAGCTGTTGATAGTGGCCGGGGGGGACACGTCGGTAAGGGAGGCGGAAGGGGCGGTCATCAGAGAGATGGATGCAGGGGACGAACCCCTTCGCTTCTCCACAATCCAGCTTATCCCTGGAGAAGACATCCTGGTAAGAGAGCACAACTTCAGCCAACTTCCTCCTACAACTCTGTTACCTCACAGCCATCAACATCAATGTCTCCCAAGCCACAATCCTTCAGCAGCTGCACCGGGTCTCCAGCTGACTGTGGAGGCAAACTAGGTGAGTCAGAGGCGTCGATACCCGATCTGCACATCCCCTGAGTGATAGGCAAAGCTTCCACAGCCAGGCAGGGGAAAACATCAGCTATCTTGGCGATCCGGCGCAGTGTTATGGGTTCAGGTGCCGGGATCAATACTTTGACAGGCGCCCAGCGGTCCTCCCACATGGGTGTCACAACTCGTCCCACCAGGATGTTTCTGGGCGTCGAACGTGGAGCAGTCGGCTCCACCATCATGGTGCTCCCAGGTGAGATAGGAGACCCACTGGGCAACTTCCCCCACACCACATACTCGCGCTGGGGAAGGAGTGTGACAGTTTCTGTCAGTCGCACAGTACCCACAACATCTGGCACCTCCAGGCCCGACCACCGGGTAATACAGCTCAGCAGCTGGAGAAACTGCTCACAATCAGGGTCAGTGTTGCTTGAGGAGATAAGCTTCCAGTACATGTCATCCCCCTTCATTTTGTGAATGATAGGTCTGAGAACATTGCTCCCTACAATAAACTCATCCTTTTGGTTCGGAACAACGAATGATGGAACAGTGAATTTAAAACCATAAACAACAATCTCCAACTCATAAATGCACTTTGGTCTAGTCATACCACCACCACAACCAACAAGAACAACATTGGGTTGTGCTGGCTGGGGACAGGGTAGAGCCCCAGAATCTCTAAGCTCACTCTCTGCAGCTTCACTGAGGGTACATGACATACTGCCCGAATCTAGCATACCTTTCAACACAACTTTGTCATCAATCTTAACAGGAGCATAAAACAACTCACTACTCTGCTCTACTCTCTGAGAGCCTGTCAGTATGACTATCTCATCTCCAGGTAATGCACTACAGGTCTGTACATAAAATGAATGCAAGTAGTGAGGGTTAAATCACTATTGCCCCTGCTACCCCTCTCATCACACGGGCGCTCTAGTTTAAATCTGCAGTGGGAGACTGTGCTGGCGTAACTGGGGGCTGGGGGCCCGTGGGGCATACATTCATAAAGCGCCCAGGCTGATGACAGTGGAGACAAAGTCTGTGAAACCTGCAGTGTGAATAGGTCGTGTGACTACTGTCACCACACACTGAGCATGGGGAACTGGCCTGAGCGTGAGTGCGTTCTGGCATGTTGGAATAGCCTCCTGACCGGCGGGGTTGGATCTGGGACTTGTGAGAGTAGTTCTGGGACTGGGTGGGAGCCTGGCCCGAGGTAGCTAGCGTTGCCGTACACAGAGACAGGACCTTGTCAAACAGGGCGGTAACCTGTTGAACGTTCACATCAGTAATAGGCACAGTGGGCATAGGAGGAGACTGAGCGGCCAACACAGGGGGTTGTTGAGACCGACTGGGAACAAGAGTGTATGCAGTGGCAGGTGCAGAGGAAACCGGTGGAGAGGTTACCACGACAGGCTGGTGCTGTGTGCCACAGTGAAGGGCTGGCACCATCCATTCATGTGTGCAGACTGAGACGTTTGCGTTTTGGGGCAAAAAGTAGGCTATAAGATCAAAATGGATAACAGAAAGAGCAAAGCGGACGCTAAAAAGGCGAGAATTAGAAAAAGGACAGCTCTAGAAACTGACGCAGCAGAATGTGCGGAACTGATTATAGCGAATTCGGGGGGGGGGGGCAACCACAGGAACCATCGCGGCCGGGACGCGAACCCGTATCTCCCGTACCGCGGGAGACATCGCTGACCGCTCGACTAAAGGGTCTGACTCGTTAACCAAGGGCCAACGTGTCTGTACTTATCCATGCGCATTACACTAGCCCCCTCCTGGAAGCGCGTCCCCGCGCTTAAGCATATCAACTCCTTCACGCCTCTGGGCGCATACACTTCCGATGGCCTTACGGTCTCACCATCCCACTTCTGACACCAGTGTAGCGAATTCGGGGGACAACGCAGCCACAGGAACTGCCGTGGCCGGGGAGCGAACCTGTATCGCCCGCACCGCAGGAGACATCGCTAACCGCTAGACTGAAGGGTCAGACCCGCCAGCCAGCGGCCAGCGTGTCTTCTTATCCATGCACGTTACAATACATTAACATAACGCGGCGCAGGAGTTAGCGGAAGATAACGTAACACTTTAACATAACGCGGCGCAGGAGTTGACAGAAGTTAATACATTAAACGCGGCGCAGGAGTTAGCGGAAGTTAACATATCACATTAACATAACGCGGCGCAGGAGTTGGCAGAAGTTAACATATTGACATAATGCGGCGCAGGAGTTAGCAGAAGTTAACGTACTGTAGCGAATTCGGGGGACAACGCAACCACAGGAACTGCCGCGGCCGGGAAGCGAACCTGTATCGCCCGCACCGCAGGAGACATAGCTAACCGCTCGACTAAAGGCTTAGACCTGCGAGCCCGCGGCCAGCGTGTGTACTTATCCATGCACGTTACAGTACCATATTAACATAACGCGGCGCAGGAGTTAGCGGAAGTGGAAACGTAACAAGGGCATTTGATCTCACACCACTGGTGCATTTCCTGTTTTAAAGCACCGCATTACAGATCCAAAGTTATCAAGCAGTACAGGATCATTGTGGTCTGCAACTGTCACAGCACATCCAAAGCAACATTTCAGACTGTCATGACCCGCTCCACATCCTAGCTCATGTTTTATGAGTTTTTCATATTCCCCAGTGTTTTATTGTGGTATTCATGTGTGTCTCGTTTTCAGATGCCACTTCCTGTCAAGTTTCCCTCCTGTGTGATTACCGGCCCCGCCCTAATGTGTTGCACCTGTGTGTCATCGGCTCCCCCATGTGTGTATTTAAGCCATGCGTTTCTCCTTCATACTGCCAGTTTGTCTTTACCCCGGTGAAGAGCCTGACGCCTCTGCCTGAGCTGACTGGTTGCGGCGTACCGACCTTTTTGCCCGGTTAAACATTTTTGGAGCTTTTGCTGCCTGTGTCAGTCTGCTTTGTGGGTTCTTCGTCATTGTGAGACTGCGAATTGGCCACAATATGGACTCCGCAGACTCAGCCCGGTTCGTAGTGCTCTGCAAGCTAGGACCAGCGACCGCAATGCTAGAAGTGGTGTATAAATCGGACGCTACATCGCCGTGTGACCCTGGTAAGTTTTATTTTTTTCCTGTCAGACCCCAAACATTAATGATTGTCTTACACGTTTGGTAGCTAATGCTGTACAACAGCAACAATTTCACTTGCTGTTGTATTGCTTGTGGAGTAAGAGTGCGAGTAGACTCGCTAGCCGGTGGTCGTATATAAAAATACAAAAACCTCCCACTAACACCTGCACATATTGCATTCTACCACACAGCGAATAACCACCACTCCTTCTGTGTTGTTGTAAGTCTGTGGTCACGGAAAAAACATTTCAGTGGGGTCAGTCAGGGCCTGGAGTTTGTCCATATTTTATGATTAACTTTCGGGTTGGTCGCGAAATATCCCATCAAGTGAGGTCGGCCGGGCCGGTTAGGGTTTAGACTTCTCACGAACGGCCGGCCCCAGAGTTGCCACCGAGGCCATTACCATCGAGACACACGTGGCGTCGGACAGCGTGTCTGGTGAGAGTTAGCATGCTATGCTAGCACCATGTCATGAGCAGGCAAGCCGCCGGGTCGGAGCCGCTGGTCTCGGCGCTCGTATTTGACGGAGGTGCCAAGAATGTTGAACAGTGAGAGACGAACACTTCGGTGGTCTTCGGCTGCAAGTTCTAAAGGACACCGTTTTAACTGAGCCAGCCGACGATGAGGACGCGGAACCGGCGGAAGACGAGGAGAGACATGCCGAGGCGTACGCAGAGCTAATCCAGGTTCTGGATGAAAGAAGCTTGTCGCGGGTCCTGCGAGAAGCGGTGGACAACGGTGATTCATTAAGACCAACAAAAGCTAAATGAGGCCTCCATCGCAATTATTTACATGGTGTCAAGACCGAGAAAACCACAAACCATGTTTTAAAAAAAAAATGAAAGAAATGCTTTCAATTAACAGTCAACTTTGTTAAACGAATAAGAATTTAATGTTTTAACAAATTTTTAGAAAACTGTGCAATCGATGTACTTTAAAAAAAATTGTTTAATGTAAATCCAGCAGACTGGCGGGCGGGGGGGGGGGCGGTATGGCAAGGTGTGCAGAGCCTGTGGCACGGCTAACCATTTTGCAAGTGTGCATCAAACCCAAGAGCCGGGGGCAGGAGTTCATTCCGTGGACAATTCAATTCCAGGACAGCGGCAGCGCCGAAAATGACGTCTGTTAAAACATGTATTGGGACTGTTACGGCCCCATTGCTGTGTGGTGTATGTGTGTAATGCCCCTTCTCCTCCTGTGGAGCTGCTGGTTGATCACAGGTGATTTCAATCCCTCATCAACTGTATATAACCTGGACAGACGCCCAGCCGTGCCAGTGGGCCACTGTTGGTAGCAAGAGTGTGTGCGGTCGATATTCCTTGAGGATGAGACCTGTGCTATTGTCCTTTTTTTTTTTTTTTTTTTACGGAGGGTGGGGTCTAATCTGCGTTATTTTGTTTGCTACCTAACCCTGGTTAGTTGAGAGACAGCATCTTAAGTGGATTTTTTTGTTGTTGCATGTATTGATTTTAATAAACTCGTTTTTTTTTTACAATTGGTTCCGCCTCCCACCTTTCTTATTCCCCCCGCGATACTTTTTTTCTTGTTACTTCCCCTGGACCTTTGACGGGGAGGAAAGGGACACGTGGTTTGTCACTCTTCAACTGAACAACTAGAAGCAGCAATGTCAACTCGATTCAGGAGCCACGTGTAATGTCATGAGTTTCAAAGGCAAAATGCGGATTGCACCCAGACCATCTCATGCCAAGTAGCACCAGACTCTACTCGGGCCAGTTGATGCCGTCCATGGGCCTGTTGGTGAGTGTTGTGCGCGGCCACATGCACTCTAGATTTCGAGGTAGTTGAGGCCAGTCAGCAGCCATTGCTCTGACGGTCCACCTGTGAGCGCGTTGGTCTCGTGCATTTCACCATTCCAGCTGACTGAGGACACGCTGGTTAGCAAATACCAAGGTGTTTTCACTTCCCCAGTTGACTCCGTGCCAGATGAGGTGCATTTTGAGTTGGATGCAGTGATTCGGCCAGTAGAGTCGACCTCGCAATGTTCCAGTCGCTACGCAGAAAGCAGTGAAGGCACGGCGTGATCAATACGAAGCGGAGGGCCATATTCCTCCAGTTAGAGCCAACAGACTGGATTAGCAATATGGTGATTGTTAAGCGACCTGACAAGCTGCGAACATGCATTGATTCAAAGCAACTCAGCCAAGCGCTGAGGCCATCACATTACTTCATGCCCACGCTAGAGGATGTACTCTACAAGCTTCCTCAGGCGAGGGTTTTCACTTTCGGGGATGCCTTCCTTCAATGCCAGCTTGATGAGCCTAGCAGCTACCTGACAACTTTTTGGACGCCCTGGGGTCGAACGCTGGTTGACGCTTCCCTTGGGTGTGTCTGTGTACCAACGGAAATGGTACGAGCTGCTGGTTGGGTTCAATGGGGTGGAGTCTATAGCTGACCACGTTCTCGTCGTGGGCTGTGGCGAAAAGGCAAACCGGGACTATAATGCCAAGCTGTCGGCCCTAATGGACCGATGCAGGCAGGTCAAGCTGCGACTTGGCTTAAAAAAAGCTCCAATTGAAGGTGCCAAAGGTGTGCATCCACGGGCACATCCTGTCTTCCATGGGCTTGAAGGTGAAAGCGATTGGATATGACCCCCCCCCCCCCCATAAAAGGAAGGCTGTGCAGCGGTTTGTTGATTTGTCACCTACCTGGCCAAATTCCTGCCACGGTTTTCGAAGGTGTGCGAGCTGTTGACTCGTGGACAAGGATACAGTCTGGCACTGGCTCCCAAAGCATGATACAGCAGTGAGGGATAAAACGGCTGGTGACTACAACGCCTGTGTTACTACGACGTAGCAAATGCGGTCGTTATTCGGTGATTCAAGCCGGCATGGCCTGGGCTGCTGCCGGATGCAGGAGGGTCGCATTCGCTTCGAGGGCCCTCACACCCGTGTTTTCGCCATTATCTGTATGGACGCGACAGCGTTATAGCAGAGACCGATCACAAGCCCCTCACCACCATGTTCAGCAAGCCTTCCCTGAGTGCCCCAAAGCGTCTGCAGAGTATGCTGCTGGCTCTGCAGAGCTACAACCTCTGGTGTGTATTGGTTGGCTAAAATAACCATAAATGATTTTAACGCAGAAGAGCCTGTAGGAGTGTCTTCTTAACCATAAAAACAAAGCTTTTTGTGCCGTTTAAAGAATAAAAGTTACAAGTGAGGCACTCGTGGCCGTCGGCTAGGCATGAAATCAGAATTAACCTCAGTCTGGACGTTAACATTAACTACCAAACAATGAACACTGGTAGTTGTAGTCATGGCAAGTCCTACAGAGCCATTTAACGTGCATGCATAAGTACACACGTTGGTCTTTGACTAACTGGTCGGACCCTTTAGTCGACTGGTTAACGTTGTCGCTTGCGGAGTGGGAGACACGGGTTCGCGTCCCGGCTGTGGCGACGGTTCCTGGGCGGCCCCCCTCAAATTCGCTGAAGTACTTTTATTCGTGCTCCACTACGCACTACGTTAAATCGGTTTCTGGTGACCCCTCTGTCGTAATAATGTAAACTAACCTACGACACATGTACAGTGTAGAAGCTGGGACCAGTGATACACGTGAGTGAGACCCTCAGAAGAGCCACTGTCAAACACATATGCAGGGTCCATGCACAATGATCACGCTGTCTGTAGTTTAGACACAGCAGCTGGATGTGGAGCTCATCCACCCGGCTGACTACCGCAATGTCACAGATGAGCGACTCGTACAGATCCGGCAACACACACTGAAATCTGACCCTGCGGCTGCCCTGAAAACAGAGATGAAGCTCCACTTGCAGCAAGGGAATACCGGCATTTAAGGAGGAGCTCAGTATTCAAAATGGGATATTATTCAAAGGTGAAAGGCATTACTCCGCCTCCAAATGTTGGCACGAGTGCGCTCTAGTCATATAGGGGTCAAGACATTATAAATGCAAGCTTCATAGAAAGCGTTACCGAAAATTCTTATTCAAAAGGTGGAGAGATTCGGACACAGCCAAAACTTGTGCATTAAATCTGCCGGGTGGCTTCTAAATCGAGGGCATAATTCAATGTATTGTCATTAAAAATGATGTGCAGGCACATGTTAAAAACGAAATGAGGGCTGTGCCTTCACCAAACAGTGCAAGACAGACGAACACAATATAAGATATATATATATATATATATACACACATGAAGACCAAAACCTAAAATAAGTTAAAGAGCTGGAGTACAAAATATTTAAAAATATCTACAGACATTCACAGGGTAGCCAGGTTCAGGTGGGCAACAGCTTGTGGAAAGGAGCTGTTTTTGAGCCTGGTAGTGCGGGCTCTGAGGCTCCTGTAGCGGGGGGGAGAAGTCTATGGTGGGTGGGATTTCTGCTGATGCTCAGACCCCTTCCAAGGCAGCGTTTTTGATAATTTCTTTTATGGCTGGGAGCTGGGTACCGGTGATATGCTGGGCCGCCTTGATGATCTGCATAAAGGCTCAATGTTTGGATAAATATTTGCCAATCTAGCATTAGTAAAATGTAATTTGCTAAACATGGCTTAATACAACTGAAAGTTGTACAGATGTAGACAATGTGTTTATCAAATTTAAAATGGAGTCCCATTGGTCATCCGTTCCAGGCCAGTTTTAAATTTTCCATGGAATGTTGCTTGATGTTAATGAACTCATAAATCTGGGATGTCGTACCTCTATGGTCTGAATTCAATTTGTATGGAAATGAGAGAAATGTCTTTTGTACAAAACTCCTGATCTGTAAATAACGAAAAAAGTGGTTCTCCGGTAAGTCATAGACTTTGGATGATTGAGGAAAAGATGCAAATATGTCTTATGGATTGATCTAATCCCTTTGTTAAACCATAAAGTAAATGCAGCGTCTGTACAAGAGGGAATGATTAGACTTAATCGGGCAGAGAATGGAAGTTCCTTGCAGCCCAAAATGCCTTCTAAACTGAGTCCATATTCTTATTCAGTGGTTGACTATTATATTCGAATTGAGGTTATTGCTAAGGGTCAAGGCTGCACCAACCACTGAGCCCAAATGGTGTTGGCATGATGAGAACTCTAATCATACCCAGTCTGCCTTTCCTGCAATTGGTTTTTCTTCAAACCAGTGAATTATTTTCTGAATATTGCATGCCCTATCATAAAGGAAATTAGGCAAAGCCAGGCCTCCTGAGTGCATTGGTCTTTGGAGATGGGTTTGTCTGATTCGGCAAGAATTATTCCCCCATATGAACGAGATGATACTTTTATCAAGGGTTTTAAAAAAAAATTTTTGTTTTTAAATTAGGATGTGGATGTTTTGGATGAAATGTAAAAACTTTGGTAATACTGTCGTAAGTTGTCAGTATTTCAATAGCTCTTATACGACAATCTGTTTTCAAAAAGCTATTAAGAGTGACTATTACAGTTTAAAGCTGGCTCCTACACCAGCAGTCACATCATGCATAATAAACTTTGTTTGTATAGCACCATTCATACATAAAATGCAGCTTAAAGTGCTTTACATTAAAAATAAGGGAAACGATAAAACTCAAACAATACAGATAAGTTAAAAGTAGTAAAACCACAGTATAAGAGATAAAATGGAATTTATTCAAAGCAAGAGCATAAAAATGGGTCTTGAGCTGATTAAAACTATCTATGGATGTTGCTTCTCTTATTTGTTGGGAGTTTATTCCAAGCTGTCGGTCCATAAAAATAAAATGCTGCTTCGCCATACTTTTTGTAGTTAATTCTAGGAACATTGAGCAGGCCAGCACCAGAGGATCTAAGAGAGCGACTCTGAACATAGTCAGATAGGTATGAGGGTGCTAAACCATGTAGAGATGCTGGAAGCTAATTCGCAAGATGCTCGACCGCCAATTGGTGACAGAGGTGTCCAAGTCTCCAGCGTGGGACATAATTGTCGACGAGACAACAGACGTGCATCTCTGTCACCAAACAGTTGGGTCTTGTTGTGAGGCAAGTAAAATGTTCAAATATGACCAAACTGACTCATGGTGCAGCTAGAAACAGAGCGACAATAGTGTTACTTGGTGTTCTGCAGCTATCTGGGTCCAGATCAGACTGGGACTGTAGTGGTCAAGTCAAAGGTGTTGAATGTTTGCCAAGTCCAGGCTGGAGACGCAGCGACCATGAGTCTTAACCAGCCAGAGGCACTGGTGACCTACCTGTCCAATGCCGCCTCACCATCTCTGAGTGGAGTTGAGGGAGATGGTGAGGTGGCATTCATGGTTCTTAATGTGGTATCTTCAGTGATGAAGTGTCTGATTTGCAAGTATCTTAAAAAAAATTCCACCTCTCTGCAACCCATATTGTTGGTGCAACTGCTGATGTGGCGCTTGGTTAAAATTGTTTAATGCAAACAGAGCCCCCCCCCCCCCATTTTAAAATTGGTTAATGTAAACGGATGCCCCCATTTTATTTTTTTGTTGTAAATGTACAGAAAAAAACACATGCTTGTCAAAGTACAGAAATTAATGTCATATTACTGGTAACTGACCTACATCGTGTCCTTGCATTATTACTGGTCACTATGATCAAGGTACGCTTGGCGAACAGAGGGCGCAGTGACTCTCGTATTCCCGAAGCATCTGTAGGTTGGTGATTCTAGAAGCTTCGTCAGTACGTCATGTGAGTGCTGAGACCACGATAGAAAGGTTCAGCGCTCGGATAATATTTTGTATTCTCTACTTTTCTACAGGTAGGTTGATCATGATTATTGGTCTAATAAATGTAATGATGTTGTACACTCGCGTGAATAGTAACGGTAATCATTAAGCAAGGAAATGTCGAGTTGGACCGTATTTTAGCATGACGACATTAGACTAGCAACAGCAGTAAAATGGCGACCGCCGACGGAACGAGTCACGTAAATGTTGTATTCACAAAAGACCAGATATCAATATGCAGCGAATATGACAAGCCTTTGTCTTATTATACTCTGTGCTAGATCGCTGATTAGCTTGATTATCCGAAGACGATTTGTCGTTCATTTGAGGTTCTAGTTTAGCTAACCGCTAGCTTGGACTACAGTAAAAAAACTGCAGTAGCTAGCTTACGGTCACCATGAGGTGGGAGACACCGCACGCTATACGTACTGGTGCTAGGAGAATGGCGACTTAATCTTAACATATCGGTAGCTAGTGAATCAGCCTGTCATCTTTAGACTAATGGGGATTAACAATAAATAGAATATATTAATGTGAGAATAGATTGATAACAATATATAAAACACGTAATGGATTAATGTAACTGCGTGTAGTAATGGGTCGATGGATGTAGCCTTTCTAATTTTGTGAACTACTCCGGACCTTAGTACGACCTCGTCGGAGTGCAGGCATAGTATGGTGTTCATGTAGTAAGAACACGGTGTATCAGATGAAGTAAACGCAGCTTTTTAAATAGACACGTTATTCTTAAGAGTTTATCTGCTATTCTTAAAAGACAAGTATACTGGTTTTCAAAATAAGAATCGTTTGATTAATGTTGGCATATGTTTAATCTACCTCTTTAATGCAATGGTACCAACCTAAGATATTTCAGGGTCAGGATATGTTGGAACAGTAAAACAGGTATACAGTCTGTAATGGTGTATATGTAACTATAGAATACTTATTTTGTAAACTATAGAGTATAAATTAGTTAAACAATTGACGTTATTTACCTAAACTTATAAGGGGAGGGAAATTTAACCTTTATACTCAACTGGAGTCCTGTAAGAAAGATCTTAATCTGTAAATGAAATATGGGTTAATAAGGACATTGTAATTGAAGAGTAGTCAACTTTGTACTAGGAAGGTACAATTGTGTATTATTGTATGAGTTAAATGATGGTTGATTATATATTGATGTTACTTGATTGTATTGTTTGAGAATCATCAGTAGGTTGCTGATTCTAGAAACTTTCAGTACATGATGCAAGTGATAAGACCACTACAGAAAGATTCAGTGCTCTAATATTTTGTTTTCCTACTATAATGTGTTACACCAAACTGAGCCCCAGGCATAATTTTGTCTAACACTGAAAGGATAGTGAAGTCTGGCCATCGAATAACTCTCCTAGCTTTGTTAGCCCCTGGCTGTACCATGCTTTAAACACTATCTTATTGTTTTCCTTTAAAATAACCTTTTCTGGGGTCCGCGGTGGTGTAGCGGTCTAAGCATCGGCTTTGTGTCAATGCAGTTGCCCACGGGGGTTTGCGCCCCGGTCTCGTCAGATCCGACTATGGCCGGACTCGATGAAGCGGCAATCATTGGCGACGCTGTCTTCGGGAGGGGGGCCGGAGTCGGCTTGTGTCGGAAAAAATAGTGGTTCGGCCTGGAGTCGCCTTGTCACGAAAGTGGGGAGGCGGTCTCCTTCGAGACTGCCGGCCGGAGAGATGCAGTTGGCGAACGCATGCAGTACGGGGGTGGGTGTTTGAATTAAAAAAAAAAAAGGGGGAAAAATCAGAAATTTATAAAAAAAACTCTTTCTGCCCCCCCCCTTTTAACGTTCCATGTAGGGCTGTGACATCTAGTCCTGAGTCAAGCACCACTACTACCCTTCGTATCAACCCTAAAAAAATCGGCAAAGGTAGTTCTTGTTGCTACAGGCACTTTTGTTGCATGAAATGAAGATCCACCCAGTAGTGGAGCTAGTTTTATACAGGGATTGGCCAAGGCTAATTCAGGAGGTCCGCAGACAATGACAGAAAACTAGTGTATAACCCTAACCTGGCATTTAACGAGTATGAATGAATCCTGTGGTTGCTGATTAGAGGTTGAAGTGATAATTCACTTAGCCCGGAGTGCTTCAATGTGGCACATAGTGTGGTCCGCTAGGGTTACTTCACTAGAATTCTTTAACGTACTAGGAGTAGCCAGTGTCTCTACTTCCAGAACTGCAGCTTAATTTCTTTGTCACACACACTGCTATACTACTATACTATACTGGAGAGACTGGGGTCACTCTGTTTTCATGAATATATAATCTGGGTCTAAGTGTTGAAAATCCAAAATATTTTCAGGAAATAAAGCTCAAGGAGATAAGATGGCATTTGTGTGTGACATAATTTGCATACTTTATTTATGGAAGTAAATTTACAAATGAACACTGCAATTTGATGTACCAGGTATGACCAACTTGTACAGACCTCTGATTCCCAAGTCAAACAATTTTGTTTTGTGAAAACACAAGATGTGCTTGTACAAAATATTATCAAGCAAAAATGGACTTGGAAAAAGAAAAATAATTTTGGTGCCCACCAAGGTTACAAACTTAAACGTTCCCTGCAATTATTGCAAGGTTTGTTTTTATTGAAAAACATAATTTCTCAACAAGTAGCTATAATTTCCTATACCTTACGATGGTAAACAGGCCATCTGCAAATTGTGGTAATGTTAACAGATTGATAATAAATTGTTCGTTTCGAGTTCAAGAACAAAAATCTGAGTTGAAGGATTTCAGGTTGCTAAATGTTAACTTGCTGAACACTTAGTTGTATTAATTATCTAAACACTTGTATATTGTAACTTACAACAGTTCGCTGTCTATGCATGGTGTGTATTACTAGCGCAGATGTAAACATAATGTTAGGCTAAACTGGGAACCTAGCTCTCTCAGCTGATTAACTCTGTTATGGAGTCAAATGGCCAGTATGCATCTACACAGCCACTCAACTTTCATAAAAGTTGTTCAGGAAACCTAAACTCGATGGTAAAACTTACCTCAAAATGGTGCTTTCGCTGTAGGTCTGCCATAGTTGTCAGTCGCTTGCGCAACTCGTGAGCTGTGGAAATATTTTCTCATCCTCGATTTTTGAAAAGCAGTGTTGGATGTTAAAATAAACACTTCTTTCAAGAAGAGGTGAAATGAGATGTCAATCGGCATCAAACTGCAAGTCATAGTGAATGAAGTTTTAGTATGGCGTCAGGGGTGTCCAGACACCCCTCTGGCTCCACCTTGATTGAGTGGAAGTTTTGTGATTGCACAGGAGCAAATTGTTGTCAGATGTCTAATAAACTGGCTAACAACCGTTTTTTTTTTAATTTCTTGACCTAGCAAGCACTGTGAGCAGCACTCACTACCTGCTAAACATTTTTAAAGTAGTTTCAAGGTTTTATATTTCATCCAACCTGATGCAGCACGCACTGAGAGATCGCTAATATAAATGGCAGGGAAGCAAGGAAAACTTTCATTCTGCTGTGAGTATTGGGGGAGGATGGAGTGCCCTCTATTGTCCAGAAACGCACATGATCTGTATGTGCTGAAATGTAGTCGATGAGGTTTTCTTGGTGCAATATGTTTCCATCCAAGTGTCAGCCTACCTGGACTAGCAAATTGCTAATGCTCCTGCATAAAGATGGTTGTATTTAATTTGCAGGCGCCAGAATTGATGGCCTCAACACCCTCACAGAAGGGACAGCGCCCAAGAAAGGTAATTAAAAACTGCTCTCTGTATGAATAAATGTTTGAGTTTTGAGCTGCAATTGTTCAGTTATTTAGCGTTTGGTTTTATGATTGTATGGTTGACGTGTGTACAAAAGGGAAGCACTATAAAAATGCCAATGTACATATCTAATTTATAGGCTCCAGCATCCCCGCGACCCTGAGAGCAGGATAAGCGGTTTGGATAATTGATGCATGGATAACAAAAGAATTCATGCATTGACATATCCTTGCATTAATGTAAGCCTTGTCTTGTTCCTTGCGATTAGGTCTTGTCAAAACAGGCAGCAAAATATATGGTACATTCTCTTAAAGAAGAACTTGGACGGAGGCCCAAAGACCCAGATCCAAACACAGGCCACCTCTTTGACACACTCTGTCACGGATCTCAACAATCAGTCACCAAGAAATGTAAGTAGTTGTAGTACTCTTTAATTGTTTTTATTTTTTTGGGAGAGTGCACATTAATATCATAAATATGCCAGATTTAGCCTGTCATGTAGTCCTACCTTAGCAATAACCTACAAACTTCATCTGAACACATTTTGCACAATTTAGTAATTCACTTTCAGTTGGGTATGAATTTGAATATAATTAAGTGAAAACATCTCGCATAAGCAATTACAGCTCTTGTTTTCTATGATTAAACTTTGTATTTTTGATACCGGTTTATGCCTACTTTCCATTTGCCCCATCTTTTCTGTTCATGGTATAGAGATGAGTGACTTATTTCATATGGCCACATACAGCTCGCTACCCCTGCAGCAGACGGCTATTAAATGTACTTGTTGTTCTTATTTGGTTGATGTAGTTGTTGTTGTTGTTTTCAAATAAGACAACTGTACTTATTTAACTGAACTTTATTTGCGTGCTCAACAGCAAGTGGCCACAGCCTACTGAACATTTCAACAACTGCCTTTCACTAGCAGCGCACCTTCCTCCTAACAGGAGGGTTACTGTAAAGACTGCAGTAGAAGTGACTAACAAAACAGGCTACTGTATTATAGGCACCAACAAAAGTTAACTTAACAGTTGTCTCATTTAGGGCTGCAACTAACAATTATTTTGACAGTCGAATAACTTATCGATTATTGATACAAATCGATTATTCAGATCATGACTTGCACAGTTACTCAATGGCTCTTATTTATCTATCTGCTTTCAAATGTAGCTTGAGGTTGTTTTAGGCATGCGGTAACGATAAAGATGAGACCTTCATTCAAAAATGTATTTTTAATGAATGGTTAACTAGGACTAGTTCAGTGAGGGCAGTTGCATGCTGGGGTGCACAAGTCTGCTTCCTTTGAAGAAAGCCATCCATGGTAGCATTACAAGATCCAACAAACCCACAACTTGTTGCAATTTGAATGCAACCCACATTGGGCATGCACGCATAGACAAGTTGTAGAAATCTTTCACAAATTCAAGTATCAAATCCTCCGGTGTTCTCCAAACTCTTGTATTCGGCAGCAACACTATCTCCAGCCGTACATGTCACCATGACAACAATGCGACGTTTAAGCAAAGAATTTCCAAATGGCAGACAGGCTCTGGTTTAACATTGTAAAGTTAGGGCACATATGGAATGTGAACAGGATGGTTGTGAATATGTCCAATGTCATTAATAATTGATTGATCAAGAGAAAATGCATTTCAAAACAGAAAATGTTACAGCTCATAACGTGGAGTAACATGGCTTTTAACATTAGCTAGCCAGCTAGCTTAACGAGATGAGTCTTCATCATGCAGAGAGCCAACGTGCCACCTCTTCAGATTTTGCGTCGCGTTGATCAGTGCATAATTTCCGTTGGTTGCTTGGTAGACGTAGCTCGTACTAATGGTCACATTGTGAGATGGTCATCCTAACTTTGTGACACTGTCAGACTTTTGTCCCAGGTTATGCTCGGTCGTAAGACTAGAATAATGGCCATCTTTGAACCTGTCTCGCAGTCCAACGTAAGACCACTTTTAGAACCCCGACCAAACATATCGCCACGTTTAGTCATCTGAGACGGCCCAAATCGCATAGTTTGTAGGAGAGCGATAATGTTTAGTTGCAGAATTTTTTTCTTTTTCCAAAAAAAAAACGCACCCAAACTCCAAATCTGCCTGGAGACACACCAGAGAGCCAATTGGTAATGAGCAGGACAGCCCTCCCAATGGCACGTAAACTGACGATGATTGCTGCCTTCAGAAACGGCAGGGGGCTATTATGAAAGTAGAGTTGTCATATATGTTCTTTACAAGGAAAAGAACTGATAATGACATAAAACACATTATGTAATCAAGAATTGGAAAAGTGGAACCCTTTCAGTTTTTAAGGATATGGTTCGATGAAAGAATTACATTCTTATCCATTCAGAAAGTAGTGGACAAATGTAAGAAGGTACTAAATGTAATGGTGTTTAGTTGGACGTGAATGGGGCAGATGGAACTGCTTTGAAGGCCATATAGAATGGTTTATTTGGTCAGTATTACATTATGGCTGTGTAGTGTATGGGTCACCAGCCAACATTGGGGAAAAATGAGATAAGGTACAATATCAGGCTTTGAGATGATGCAAAGGTGCATTTAAAACAAGCCCAACAGCAGCATTACAGGTAGAAATGAGAAGGATAGTTATCCTTGAACTACTGGGCTAATTTACAGGGCCATAATCAGGATCATCCAACACTAGACACTAAAGTCCCTTGTTGGGAAAAGGAGAGAAGGGAAACAAAAAGCTTTGGATGGACAATGACACAGAAAGCAATAGAATTTGAAGTAGATCAATTAAACATTGAGCCAACAGTGCCTTTGCCAGCAATACCACCTCGGATACTTCCAGATTCCTCAGTAGATTTCCCATTATTAGAAAAGAACAAATGTAAGGATTTGAATTCTGATTGACATAAAATACAGGCTTACATTGATAATTACACAGTTGCAGCCAGATTTATACGGATGCATCAAACAGGTCAGTAAATAATCAAGATGGGAGGTGAATTGTAAAGAAGAAACATCCAAATTTACCGTATCCTTAATCCATCAAACTCTATCCGCATCCCTAACCCTAATTCTGGGGGTATCTCCATGCCAGCACTGGCGGAGGCCCTCTGGTGACACGTGCTGGCCCGGGCATTCAACCCTTAACTTTCACTCCGAGAAGGTCGGTATTATCCATCAGAAATGCCATTGCCATGGTTCGCTTGCCTACTGTGAAGAGTTAGTCTCTGTTGCTGTGGTGTTCTTTGTGGGATTGTCTACCTGAGCAAGTAAAATCTTACCCTAACAGAAACCCTACCCAAAGGTGAGGAAAGACCCGGCAATTAATTTTAGCCAAAACTCACTCTGAGAAGCTCAAGACTTTACATGAGAAATGCCATTGCCGCCGTTAGCTTGGCTACTGCGAAGTTGGTCTCTTTTGCTGTGGTATTGTCTGCCTGAGCAGATAAATCCCTAACCCAACCAAGTCATGTAGAAGGAGGCATCCGTTAATTTTATCCAAAACTATCACTCTGAGAAGCTCGGTGCTTTCCATTATAAATGCCATTACCATGGTTAGGTTGGCTACCGTGAAGAGTTGGTCTCTGTTGCTGTGGTATTCTCTGTGTGATTGACTGCCCAAGCTGATAAAACGCTTACACTAATCGAAACATGTAGAAAGAGCCGTCCGTTAATTTTATCCCAAACTTTCATTCCGAGAAGCTTGGTACTTTCCATCCGCATTGCCATA
Source organism: Lampris incognitus (assembly GCF_029633865.1). NCBI lineage: Eukaryota > Metazoa > Chordata > Actinopteri > Lampriformes > Lampridae > Lampris > Lampris incognitus. Next base: position 154,915 of record NW_026611090.1, read on the forward strand.
ATTAGCTTGGCTACGATGAAGAGTTGGTCTCTGTTGCTGTGAGATTTCTGAGGGATTGTTCGACTAAACGGGTAAAACCCTTACCCTAAGTGAAACATGTCGAAAGCACTTCAGTAATTTTATCCAAAGCTTTCACTCCGAGAAGCTTAGTACTTTGTATCAGAAATGCCATTGCAGTGTTTAGCTTGGCTACTGCGAAGAGTTAGACTCATCGGTATTCTCTGTGCGATTGTCTACCTAAGCTGATAAAACCCTTATCCTAAGTGAAACATGTAGGAAGAGGCATCTCGTTCTACATCTTTCGGTCACGGTTGGCGTAGGGTTATGGTCAGAAACAGACTGTCTGCCTGTGCAGATAAAACCCTTATACTAAACCTATCCCAACTCTTAAAAATGTAGGAAGAGCCATCCGTTAATTGTATACAAAGCTCCAAGACACTATTTCCCATCAGAAATGCCATTGCTGTGGTTAGCTTGACTCCTGTTAAGAATTAATCCCACAAAGAATACCATAGTAAGAGACTCTTCGCGGTTGCCAAGCTAACCACTGCAGCGGCGTTTCTGATGGAAAGTACAGAGCTTCTCAGTGTGAAAGGTTTGGATAAAATTAACGGATAGCTCATTCTTTTTTGTTAGACTTGGGGGTAGAACTAGGGTAAGAGGTTGTTTTTTTTTTTTTTTTGTTTGCTCAGGCAGCCAGTCTCTGCTGTAGTATTGTCTACCCTAGCAGATCAAACCCCAGCCCTAACCGCAAGATCCATCCGTTAAGTTTATCCAAACCTAACGCTAACCAGAAGACTGTATTTTCAGCGATCATTTCTGCCTTACTTGAAATATGTTTCTAAGTGATTCCCGCCAGCCACGATTATGGGCTGTTGTGAATCTTCCTGAGCGCAAAGCGGGTACAGGGAAGTTGTTGAATGATACTCTGCTTTTATGACCGTTGAGTGCTCCTTTATGGGAGCTTTGAGGAAGGAGCACATTCTGAGGGGTTAAGGGGGGGAAATCCTCCAGTTTTATCCAGACCTAAACTTTAGTTGTCATCCTTACACTAAAAACATTAAATTGCAATAGCAGACAACTTAAAAAAAAAAGAGAAAAAAAAAGCTTATTACTCTAAACCCCACCAACAACTTTCAAGCTTTAAGCAGGGTAAACTAATCAAGATGGAAGACAATGGGAGGTGAATTGTAAAGAAGAAACATCCAAATTTACCGTATCCTTAATCCATCAAACTCTATCCACATCCCTAACCCTAATTCTGGGGGTATATCTCCAAGCTGGCTCTCTGGTGACACGCGCTGACCCGAGCATTCAACCCTAAACTTTCACTCCGGGAAGGTCAGTATCATCCATCAGAAATACCATTGCCGTGGTTTGCTTGCCTACTGCGAAGAGTTACTCTGTTGCTGTGCTGTTCTTGAGAAATGTGTTTCTAAAGTGAGTCCTGCTATCCATGATGATGAGCTGTGATGCTTCTTCCTGAGAATAAAGCGGGTACAGAGAAGTGGTTTAATCACAAGTTCTGTGCTTTTGTAGAAAGAAGTGTGCTCTGAGTGGTAAAATGCAGAGAGCCATCAATTTTATTTAAACCTAACCCTAAAAACAAACTGCCGTAGCAGTGAACTTAAAAAAAAAAAAATCATTTATATTGCTCCAACCCCCACCATCAATTTGTCAAGTTTAAACGGGGTAAACGAATCAAGATGCAAGACAGTGGGAGATCAATTGTAAAGAAGAAAAAACATCCAAATTGAACCTACCATTAACCCATCAAACTCTCACCAAAACCCTAATCCTGAGGGTTTCTCCAAGCCGGCGCTTAGGCACTGTCCACTTGAGCAGATAAAACTTTACCCAAACCCTACCTAAACCGAAACATGTAGAAAGAACCATCTGTTAATTTGATCCAAAACTTTGACTACGAGAAGCTTGGTATTCTCCTTCAGAAATGACATTGCTGTGGTTAGTTTGGCTCCTGCTAAGAATTAATCCCTCAAAGAATACCATAGTAACAGACTGTCTTGGCGGTTGCCAAGCTAACCACTGCGGTGGCGTTTCTGATGGAAAGTACAGAGCTTCTCGGTGTCAAAGGTTTGGATACAATTAACGGATAGCTGTCTACGTTTTTCTGTTGGACTTGGCGGTAGAACTAGGGTAAGAGGTTTTATTTATTTTTTTTGCTCAGGCAGCCAGTCTCTGCTGTAGGATTGTCTGCCCTAGCAGATCAAACGCCAGCTCTAACCATAAGATCCATCCGTTAAGTTTATCCAAACGTAACGCTAACCAAAAGCTGCAGAAGACTGTATTTTCAGTGCTCATTTCTGCCGTTCTTAACTTGAAATATGTTCCTACTAGAGGAACCCTGCTGCAATGTAGCGATTTGGTTATCCAGCCGTCTAAATCTTCCTCCTCTTCATCCTGCCAGCAAACCGCCTGCCCCTAAAACCCCCACTCCAACTCCCTCCCCCCCCCAAATGCTCAATCATCTGAAATGCCGAGAAAAGTGGTTTACCCTCCAACTCCCTCCCCCCAAATGCTGAGAATCATCTGAAATGCCATGAAAAGTGGTTTTTAGCCATTTTTAGAAAATGCATATTTTGCATAATTATGTATAATTATTAAAATTGTTTTAATTTTCTGCTATTTTTCTGGTCCTCTCTGGAACAATACCTACCACCTCCAAAAAAATTAGGATCATAAGTGCATTTTTGCAAAAATGCATTTATTTTGCATAATGCCAAACAAGTCCCAGATTTTTTTTTTTTTACATGGGTGAAAAAATGAAGGTGTTCAGAATCATCTGAAAAGCAGAAGTGTTTTTTAGCCATTTTTAGAAAATTGCATATTTATGCATAATTTTAATTTTCTGGGATTTTTTTCCTTTACTCTCCGACAATACCTACCACTTCCAAAAAGAATTGGGATCATAAATGCTTTAGTTTCCGGTCCCGCTTTCTACACTAACAGACATATACGCACGCGCGCACACACATTACGAAAACCTATGAGTAGAAAGTGATTCCCGCCAGCCACGATAATGGGCTGTCATGAATCTTCCTGAGCGCAAAGCGGGTACAGGGAAGTTGTTTAATGACAAACTCTGCTTTCATGACCATTGAGTGCTCCTTTATGGGAGCTTCGAGGAAGGAGTGCATTCTGAGGGGTTAAAAAGGGGGGGGGGAAATCCACCAGTTTTATCCAGACCTAATCCTTACCCTAAAAACATGAAATTGCAATAGCAGACAACTTAAAAAAAAAAAAAAAAAAAAAAGCTTATTACTCACCCCCACCAACAACTTTTGAAGCTTAAAGCAGGGTAAACTAATCAAGATGGAAGACAATGGGAGGTGAATTGTAAAGAAGAAACATCCAAATTTACCGTATCCTTAATCCATCAAACTCTATCCACATCCCTAACCCTAATTCTGGGGGTATCTCCAAGCCGGCACTCTGGTGACACGCGCTGACCCGGGCATTCAACCCTAAACTTTCACTCCGAGAAGGTCAGTATCATCCATCAGAAATACCATTGCCATGGTTCGCTTGCATATTGCGAAGAGTTAGTCTCTGTTGCTGTGCTGTTCTAGAGAAATGTGTTTCTAAAGTGAGTCCTGCTACCCACGATGATGAGCTGTGATGCTTCTTCCTGAGCATAAAGCAGGTACAGAGAAGCGGCTTAATCACAAGTTCTGTGCTTTTGTGGAAAGAAGCATGCTCTGAGTGGTAAAATGCAGAGAGCCATCAATTTTATTTAAACCTAACCCTAAAAACAAACTGCCATAGCAGTTAACTTAAAAAAAAATCATTTATATTGCTCCAACCCCCACTATCAATTTTTCAAGTTTAAACGAATCAAGATACAAGACACTGGGAGATCAATTGTAAAGAAGAAAAAAACATCCAAATTGACCCTACCATTAACCCATTAAACTGTCCATAACCCTAATCTTGAGGGTTTCTCCAAGCCGGCGCTTAGGCACTGTCCACCTGAGCAGATAAAACTTTACCCAAACTGAAACATGTAGAAAGAACCATCTGTTAATTTGATCCAAAACTTTGACTACGAGAAGCTTGGTATTCTCCTTCAGAAATGACTTTGCTGTGGTTAGTTTGGCTCCTGCTAAGAATTAATCCCACAAAGAATACCATAGTAAGAGAGACTGTCTTGGCGGTTGCCAAGCTAACCACTGCAGTGGCATTTCTGATGGAAAGTACAGAGCTTCTCGGTGTCAGGTTTGGATAAAATTAACGGATAGCTCAGTCTACATTTTTCTGTTGGACTTGGCGGTAGAGCTAGGGTAAGAGGTTTTTTTTTTTTTGCTCAGGCAGCCAGTCTCTGCTGTAGGATTGTCTGCCCTAACCGTAAGATCCATCCGTTAAGTTTATCCTAACCAAAAGCTGCAGAAGACTATTTTCAGTGCTAATTTCTGCCGTTCTTAACTTGAAATATGTTTCTACTAGAGGAACCCTGCTGCAATGTAGCGGTTTGGTTATCCATCCGTCTAAATCTTCCTCCTCTTCATCCTGCCAGCTAACTGCCTGCCCCTAAACCTCCAACTCCCTCCCCCAAGTGCTCAGAATCATCTGAAATGCCGAGAAAAGTGGTTTACCCCCCCTACTCCAACTCCCTCCCCCAAATGCTCAGAATCATCTGAAATGCCTAGAAAATGCATATTTTGCATAATTATTAAAATAGTTTTAATTTTCTATTTTTCTGGTCCTCTCAGAAACAATACCTACCACCTCCAAAAAAAATTAGGATCATAAGTGCATTTTTGCAAAAATGCATTTTGCATAATGTCAAACCTTTCCAAGTCCCAGATTTTTTTTTCCATAGGTGAAAAAATGAAAGATGTTCAGAATCATCTGAAATGCAGATAAAAGTGGTTTTTAGCCATTTTTAGAAAAATGCATATTTATGCATAATTTTAATTTTCTGGGATTTTTCCTTTACTCTCCGACAATACCTACCACCTCCAAAAAGAATTGGGATCATAAATGCTTTAGTTTCCGGTCCCGCTATCTACACTAACAGACATGTATGCACACGCGCGCACACACACATTACGAAAACCTATGAGTAGAAAGTGATTCCCGCCAGCCACGATAATGGGCTGTCATGAATCTTCCTGAGCGCAAAGCGGGTACAGGGAAGTTGTTTAATGACAAACTCTGCTTTTATGACTGAGTGCTCCTTTATGGGAGCTTCGAGGAAGGAGTGCATTCTGAGGGGTTAAAAAGGGAATAATTCAGAAATCCACCAGTTTTATCCAGACCTAAACCTTAGTCCTAATCCTTACCCTAAAAACATTAAATTGCAATAGCAGACAGCTTAAAAACAAAAAAAGCTTATTACTCTAAACCCCACCAACAACTTTTGAAGCTTAAAGCAGGGTAAACTAGTCAAGATGGAAGACAATGGGAGGTGAATTGTAAGGAAGTAACATCCAAATTTACCGTATCCTTAATCCATCAAACTCTATCCACATCTCTAACCCTAATTCTGGGGGTATCTCCAAGCCGGCACTCTGGTGACATGCGCTGACCCGGGCATTCAACCCTAAACTTTCACTCCGAGAAGGTCAGTATCATCCATCAGAAATACCATTGCCATGGTTCGCTTGCATATTGCGAAGAGTTAGTCTCTGTTGCTGTGCTGTTCTAGAGAAATGTTTCTAAAGTGAGTCCTGCTATCCATGATGATGAGCTGTGATGCTTCTTCCTGAGCATAAAGCAGGTACAGAGAAGTGGTTTAATCACAAGTTCTGTGCTTTTGTGGAAAGAAGCATGCTCTCAGTGGTAAAATGCAGAGAGCCATCAATTAATTTTATTTAAACCTAACCCTAAAAACAAACTGCCGTAGCAGTGAACTTCAAAAAAAAAAAATCATTTATAATGCTCAACCCCCACCATCAATTTTTCAAGTTTAAACGGGGTAAACCAATCAAGATGCAAGACAGTGGGAGATCAATTGTAAAGAAGAAAAATCATCCGACTTGAACCAACCATTAACCCATCAAACTCTCTCCATAACCCTTATCCTGAGGGTTTCTCCAAGCCGGCGCTTGGGCACTGTCCACCTGAGCAGATAAAACTTTACCTAAACCGAAATATGTAGAAAGAACCATCCATTAATTGATCCAAAACTTTGACTACGAGAAGCTTGGTACTCTCCTTCAGAAATGACATTGCTGTGGTTAGTTTGGCGACCGCGAAGAGTTAGGCACTTTCTGTGGTATTATCTGCCCGAGCAGATAGAACTTTACCCCAACCTAAATGTAGAAGGAGCCTTCCTTTAACTGGATCCAAAAATCTTACTGACAAGCTGTGTATTTTCTATCAGAAATGCCATTGTCATGGTGAGCTTTGCTACCACGAAGAGTTAAGTCTCTGTTGCTGTGGGATTGTCTGCCTGAGCAGGTAAAACACTTACCCTAACCAAAACATGTAGAAAGAGCAATCTGTTTATTTTATCCAAAACTATCGCGCCAAGAAGCTCGGTACGTTCCATCCGCAGTGCCGTTGCCATAATTAGCTTGGCTACGATGAAGAGTTGGTCTCTGTTGCTGTGGGATTTCTGAGGGATTGTTCGACTAAACGGGTAAAACCCTTACCGTAAGCGAAACATGTAGAAAGCAGTCCAGTAATTTTATCCAAAACTTTCACTCCGAGAAGCTTGGTACTTTCCATCAGAAATGCCATTGCAGTGGTTGCTTGGCTACTGCGAAGAGGTAGTCTGTTGCTGTTGTATTCCCTGTGCGATTGTCTACCTGAGCTGATAAAACCCTTACCCTAAGCGAAGCATATAGAAAGAGCCATCCATTAATTTTATCCAAAACTTTCACTTCGAGAAGTTTGGTACTTTCCATCAGAAAGGCCATTGCTGTGGTTGGCTTGGCTACCGCAAAGAGTTAGTCTCTGTGCGATTGACTGCCCAAGCTGATAAAACGTTTACACTAATCGAAATATGTAGAAAGAGCCGTCCATTAATTTTATCCAAAACTTTCACTCTGAGAAGCTTGGTACTTTCCATCAGAAATGCCATTGCCGTGGTTAGCTTGGCTACTGCGAAGAGTTGGACTCTGTTGCTGTGGTATTCTCTGTGCAATTGTCTGCCTGAGCTAATAAAACCCATACACTAAGTGAAACATGTAGAAAGAGCCATCTTGTTCTACATCTTTCAGTTGGTGTAGGGTTATGGTCAGCAACAGAGACTGTCTGCCTGTGCAGATAAAACCCTTATACTAAACCTATCCCAACCCTTAAAAATGTAGAAAGAGCCATCTGTTAATTGTATACAAACCTAAAGCTCCAAGTCACTCAGTGTTTCCCATCAGAAATGCTGTTGCCGTGGTTAGCTTGACTCCTGCTAAGAATTAATCCCACAAAGAATACCATAGTAAGAGAGACTGTCTTGGCGGTTGCCAAACTAACCACTGCAGTGGCGTTTGTGATGGAAAGTACAGAGCTTCTCGGTGTGAAAGGTTTGGATAAAATTAACGGATGGCTCATTCTACATTTTTTTTTGTTGTTATAATTGGGGGTAGAACTAGGGTAAGAGGTTTTTGTTTTTGTTTTTTTGCTCAGGCAGCCAGTGTCTGCTGTAGGATTTATGACCGTTGAGGGCTCCTTACGGGCACTTCGAGGAAGGAGCGCCTTCTGAGGGGTTAAAAAGGGGGAAAAATTCAGAAATCCACCAGTTTTATCCAGACCTAAACCTTAGTCCTTACCCTAAAATCATTAAATTGCAATAGTAGACAACTTCAAAAAAAAGAAGCTTATATTACTCTAAACCCCACCAATAACTTTTGAAGCTTAAAGCAGGGTAAACTAATCAAGATGGGAGGTGAATTGTAAAGGGGAAACATCCAAATTTACCGTATCCTTAATCCATCAAACTCTATCCACATCCCTAACCCTAATTCTGGGGGTATCTCTAAGCCAGCACTGGCGGAGGCACTCTGGTGACACACGCTGGCCCGGGCATTCAACCCTTAACTTTCATTCCGAGAAGCTCAATATTATCCATTAGAAATGCCATTGCCGTGGTTAGCTTGGCTACCGCGAAGAGTTAGCCTCTGTTGCTGTGGTATTCTCTGTGCAATTGTCTGCCTGAGCTGATAAAACCCATACCCTAAGCGTAACATGTAGAAAGAGCCATCTTGTTCTACATCTTTCAGTCAGGGTTGGTGTAGGGTTATGGTCAGCAACAGAGACCGTCTGCCTGTGCAGATAAAACCCTTACAACTAAGCGAAACATGTAGACAGAACCGTCAATTTTATCCAAAACCTTTACTCCGAGAAGCTTCGTACTTTACATCAGAAATGCCATTGCCGTGGTTAGCTTGGCTACTGCGAAGTTAGACTGTTGTGGTATTCTCTGTGCCATTGTCCGCCTGAGCTGATAAAACCCTTGCAACTAAGACAAACATGTAGAAAGAGCTGTCCATTAATTTTAGCTAAAACTTAGTCCGAGAGGTTTGGTACTTTCCATCAGAAATGCCATTACCGTGGTTAGCCTTGGTTACTGCGAAGAGTTGGTCTCTTTTGCTGTGGTAATCTGTGCGATTGTCTGCCTGAGCTGATAAAACCCTTACCCAAACCCTACCTCAACCAAAACATGAAGAAAGTCATCAGTTAATTTGATGCAAAATGCTGATTACAAGAAACTAGGTACTTTATTTCAGAATTGTCATTGCTGTGTTTAGCTTGCCTACTGCGAAGTGTTAGTCTCTGTTGTGCTATTCTGTGTGTGGATTGTCTGCCTGAGCAGGTAAAACCCTTATCCTCTCCCAACCGAAACATGTAGAAAGAGCAATCCGTTAGTTTTATCTGAAACCATCTATGTTCAGAAATGCTTCTGCGAAGAGGTAGTTGCTGTGGTATTGTTTGCCTGAGCAGATAAAACTCTTAGCCAAACTCATCCCTAACCGAAAGATGTAGAGAAAGCAATCGGTTAATTTTATCCAAACCTTTCAGTTGGTAAAGCTCAGTACTTCCCATCAGAAATGACTGTCATGGATAGCTTTGCTACTGCTAAGAGTTATTCTTTGGTGTGGTATTTTTTGTGGGATTGTTTGACTGAGCAGATAAAACCCTTGCGCTTAGCGACATGTATAGAAAGAGCCGTCCAGTAATTTCATCCAAAACTTTCACTCCGAGAAGCTTGGTACTTTCCATCAGAAATGCCATTGCTGTGGTTAGCTTGGCTACTGCCAAGAGTTAGTCTCTGTTGCTGTTGTATTCTCCGTGCGATTGTCTGCCTGAGCTGATAAAACCCTTACCCTAATTGAAACATGTAGAAACAGCCTCCGTGAATTTTTTCCCCGAAACTATCACTCAGAAGCTCGGTACTTGAGAAGAGCAGTGCCATTGCTGTGTTTAGCTTGGCTATGGCGAAGTTAGCCTCTGTTGTTGTGGGATTGTCTGCCTGAGCAGGTAAAACCCTTACGCTAACCAAATCGAAACATTGTTGTAAGAGCATATTTTAATAAGATCCAAAACTGTCACTCTGAGAAGCCTAGTACTTTCCATCAGAAATGCCATTGCCATGGTGAGCTTTGCTATTGTGAAGAGTTAGTCTGTTGTTGTGAGATTGTTTGCAGGGGGGAGATAAAACCCTTAGGCAAACCCTACCTCAACCAAAACATGAAAGTCATTGGTTGATTTGATCCAAAATTGTTTAAGAGAAAGTCGGTACTTTATTTCAAAATTGTCATTTCTGTGTTTAGCTTGGCTACCGCGAAGCGGTAGTCTCCGTCGCTTTGGGATTGTCTGCCTGAGCAGGTAAAACACTTACCCTAATCCAACCGAAACATGTAGAAAGAACCATCCGTTTATTTTACCCAAAACTATCGCTGCGACAAGCTCGCTGCTCTCCATCAGAAATGCCATTGCCGTGGTTGGCTTGGCTACCACCAAGACTGTCTGTTGCTGTGGTATTTCTATGGGATTATCTGGCTGAGCAGATAAAACCCTTACCCTAAGCGAAACATGTAGAAGGAGCCATCCATTAATTTTATCCAAAACTTTCACTCCGAGAAGCTTGGTACTATCCATCAGGAATGCCATTGCTGTAGTTACCTTGGCTACTACGAAGAGTTAGTCTCTGTTGCTGTGGTGTTCTTTGTGCGATTTACTGCCTGAGCTGATAAAACGCTAAGCGAAACATGTTGAAAGAGCCGTCCATTAATTTTATTCAAAACTTTCAATCCGAGAAGCTTGGTACTTTCCATCAGTAATGCCATTGCTGGAGTTAACTTGGCTAGTACAAAGAGTTACTCTGTTGCTGTGGTGTTCTGTGTGATTGTCTGCCTGAGCTGATAAAACCCTTACACTAAGCAAAATATGTCAAAAGAGCTGTCCAGTAATTTTATCAAAAACTTTCACTCCGAGAAGCTTGGTACTTTCCATCAGTAATGCCATTGCCGTAGTTACCTTGGCTACTACGAAGAGTTAGACTCTGTTGCTGTGGTGTTCTCTGTGTGATTGTCTGCCTGAGCAGATAAAACACTTACCCTAACCCAACCGAAACATGTAGAAAGAGCCATCTGTTTATTTTATCCAAAACTATCGCGCCGAGAAGCTCGGTACGTTCCATCCGCAGTGCCATTGCCATAATTAGCTTGGCTAATATGAAGAGTTGGTCTCTGTTGCTGTGGGATTTCTGAGGGATTGTTCGACTAAACGGATAAAACCCTTACCGTAAGTGAAACATGTAGAAAGCAGTCCAGTAATTTTATCAAACTTTCACTTCGAGAAGCTTTGTACTTTCCATCAGAAATGCCATTGCAGTGGTTAGCTTGGCTACTGCGAAGAGGTAGTGTCTGTTGCTGTGGTATTCTCTGTGCGATTGTCTACCTGAGCTGATAAAATTCTTACCCTAAGCGAAACATGTTGAAAGAGCCATCCAGTAATTTTATCTAAAACTCTTGCTTCGAGAAGCTTGGTACTTTCCATCAGAAATGCCATTGCTGTGGTTAGGTTGGCTACTGCGAAGAGTTGGACTCTGTTGCTGTGGTATTCTGTGCGATTGTCTACCTGAGCTGATAAAACCCATACCCTAAGCGAAACATGTAGAAAGAGCCATCTTGTTCTACATCTTTCAGTTGGGGTTGGTGTAGGGTTATGGTCAGCAAGACTGTCTGCCTGTGCAGATAAAACCCTTCTAGTAAACCTATCCCAACCCTTAAAAATGTAGAAAGAGCCATTCATTAATTGTATACAAACCTAATGCTCCAAGACACTCAGTATTTCCCATCAGAAATGCCATTGCCGTGTTTAGCTTGACTCCTGCTAAGAATTAATCCCACAAAGAATACCATAGTAAGAGAGACTGTCTTGGCGGTTGCCAAGCTACCCACTGCAGTGGCGTTTCTGATGGACAGTACAGAGCTTCTCGGTGTGAACGGTTTGGATGAAATTAACAGATAGCTCGTTCTACATGGGTAGTCCTGCTACCCATGATCATGAGCTGTGATGCTTCTTCCTGAGCATAAAGCAGGTACAGAGAAGTGGCTTAATCACAAGTTCTATGCTTTTGTGGAAAGAAGCATGCTCTGAGTGGTAAAATGCAGAGAGCCATCAATTAATTTTATTTAAACCTAACCCTAAAAACAAACTGCCGTAGCAGTGAACTTCAAAAAAAAAAATCATTTATAATGCTCCAACCCCCACCATCAATTTTTCAAGTTTAAACGGGGTAAACCAATCAAGATACAAGACAGTGGGAGATCAATTGTAAAGAAGAAAAAACATCCAAATTGAACCTACCATTAACCCATTAAACGGTCTCCATAACCCTAATCTTGAGGGTTTCTCCAAGCCGGCGCTTAGGCACTGTCCACCTGAGCAGATAAAACTTTACCCAAACCCTACCTAAACCGTAACATGTAGGAAGAACCATCTGTTAATTTGATCCAAAACTTTGACGATAAGCTTGGTATTCTTCAGAAATGACTTTGCTGTAGTTAGTTTGGCTCCTGCTAAGAATTAATCCCACAAAGAATACCATAGTAAGAGAGACTGTCTTGGCGGTTGCCAAGCTAACCACTGCAGTGGCATTTCTGATGGAAAGTACAGAGCTTCTCGATGTGAAATGTTTGGATAAAATTAAAGGATAGCTCCGTCTACATTTTTCTGTTGGACTTGGCGGTAGAACTAGGGTAAGAGGTTTTTTTTTTTTTTTGCTCAGGCAGCCAGTCTCTGCTGTAGGATAGTCTGCCCTAACCGTAAGATCCATCTGCTAAGTTTATCCAAACCTAACGCTAACCAAAAGCTGCACAAGACTATTTTCAGCTATCATTTCTGCTGTTCTTAACTTGAAATGTTTCTACTAGAGGAATCCTGCTGCAATGTAGCGGTTTGGTTATCCACCCATCTAAATCTTCCTCCTCTTCATCCTGCCGGCTAACCGCCTGCTCCTAAACCCCCCACTCAAACTCCCTCCCCCCAAATGCTCAATCATCTGAAATGCCAAGAAAAGTGGTTTTTAGCCATTTTTAGAAAATGCATATTTTGTGTAATTATTAAAATTGTTTTAATTTTCTGCTATTTTTCTGGTCCTCTCTCGAACAATACCTACCACCTCCCAAAAAAATTAGGCTCATAAGTGCATTTTTGCAAAAATGCATTTGTTTTGCATAATGCCAAACATTTGTAAGTCCCAGATAAATTTTTTTTTTACATAGGTGAAAACATGAAAGATGTTCAGAATCATCTGAAATGCAGATAAAAGTGGTTTTTAGCCATTTTTAGAAAAATGCATAATTTTAATTTTCTGGGATTTTTCCTTTACTCTCTGAGACAATACCTACCACCTCCAAAAAGAATTAGGATCATAAATGCTTAAGTTTCCGGTCCCGCTATCTACACTAACAGACATGTATGCACACGCGCGCACACACACATTACGAAAACCTATGAGTAGAAAGTGATTCCCGCCAGCCACGATAATGGGCTGTCATGAATCTTCCTGAGCGCAAAGCGGGTACAGGGAAGTTGTTTAATGACAAACTCTGCTTTTATGACCGTTGAGTGCTCCTTTATGGGAGCTTTGAGGAAGGAACACATTCTGAGGGGTTAAAGAGGGGGGGAAAATCCCGAAATCCACCAGTTTTATCCAGACCTAAACCTCAGTCCTAATCCTTACCCTGAAAACATTAAATTGCCATAGCAGACCACTTAAAAAGAAAGAAAAAAAGGTTTAGTCTAAACCCCACCAACAACTTTTGAAGCTTAAAGCAGGATAAACTAATCAAGATGGGAGGTGAATTGTAAAGAAGAAACATCTAAATTTACCGTATCCTTCATCAAACTCTATCCACATCTCTAACCCTAATCCTGGGGGTATCTCCAAGCCGGCACTCTGGTGACACGCGCTGACCCGGGCATTCAACCCTAAACTTACACTCCGAGAAGGTCCGTATTATCCATCAGAAATACCATTGCCATGGTTCGCTTGCCTATTGCGAAGAGTTAGTCTCTGTTGCTGTGCTGTTCTAGAGAAATGTTTCTAAAGTGAGTCCTGCTACCCATGATCATGAGCTGTGATGCTTCTTGCTGAGCATAAAGCAGGTACAGAGAAGTGGCTTAATCAGAAGTTCTGTGCTTTTGTGGAAAGAAGCATGCTCTGAGTGGTAAAATGCAGAGAGCCATCAATTTTATTTAAACCTAACCCTAAAAACAAACTGCCGTAGCAGTGAACTTAAAAAAAAAATCATTTATAATGCTCCAACCCCCACCATCAATTTTTCAAGTTTAAACGGGGTAAATCAATCAAGATGCAAGACAGTGGGAGATCAATTGTAAAAAAGAAAAATCATCCGAATTGAACCTACCATTAACCCATCAAACTCTCCATAACCCTTATCCTGAGGGTTTCTCCAAGCCAGCGCTTAGGCACTGTCCACCTGAGCAGATAAAACTTTACCCAAACCCTACCTAAACCGAAACATGTAGAAAGAACCATCTGTTAATTTGATCCAAAACTTTGACTACGAGAAGCTCAGTACTCTCCTTCAGAAATTACATTGCTGTGCTTAATTTGGCTCCTGCTAAGAATTAATCCCACAAAGAATACCATAGTAACACTGTCTTGGCAGTTGCCAAGCTAACCACTGCAGTGGCATTTCTGATGGAAAGTACAGAGCTTCTCGGTGTGAAAGGCTTGGATAAGATTAACGGATAGCTGTCTACATTTTTCTGTTGGACTTGGCGGTAGAACTAGGGTAAGGGGTGTTTTTTTTTTTGTTTTTTTTTGCTCAGGCAGCCAGTCTCTGCTGTAGGATTGTCTGCCCTAACCGTAAGATCCATCCGTTAAGTTTATCCAAACCTAATGCTAACCAAAAGCCGCAGAAGACTATTTTCAGTGCTCATTTCTGCCGTTAACTTGAAATATGTTTCTACTAGAGGAACCCTGCTGCAATGTAGCGGTTTGGTTATCCACCCGTCTAAATCTTCCTCCTCTTCATCCTGCCAGCTAACCGCCTGCCCCTAAACACCCCACTCCAACTCCCTCCCCCCAAATGGTCAGAATCATCTGAAATGCCGAGAAAAGTGGTTTACCCCCCTACTCCAACTCCCTCCCCCCAAATGCTCAGAATCATCTGAAATGCCAAGAAAAGTGGTTTTTAGCCATTTTAGAAAATGCATATTTTGCATAATTATATATAATTATTAATTGTTTTAATTTTCTGGTCCTCTCTGGAACAATACCTACCACCACCAAAAAAAATTAGGATCATAAGTGCATTTTTTCAAAAATGCATTTATTTTGCATAATGCCAAACATTTCTAAGTTCCAGATTTTTTTTTTACATAGGTGAAAACATGAAAGATGTTCAGAATCATCTGAAATGCAGATAAGTAGTTTTTTAGCCATTTTTAGAAAAATGCATAATTGTAATTTTCTGGAATTTTTCCTTTACTCCCTGAGACAATACCTACCACCTCCAAAAAGAATTAGGATCATAAATGCTTTAGTTTCCGGTCCCGCTATCTACACTAACAGACATACGCACACACACACATTACGAAAACCTATGAGTAGAACGTGATTCCCGCCAGCCACGATAATGGGCTGTCATGAATCTTCCTGAGCGCAAAGCGGGTACAGGGAAGTTTTTTTTTAATGACAAACTCTGCTTTTATGACCGTTGAGTGCTCCTTTATGGGAGCTTCGAGGAAGGAGCATATTCTGAGGGGTTAAAAAGGGGGGGAAATACAGAAATCCACCAGTTTTATCAAGACCTAATCCTTACCCTAAAAACATGAAATTGCAATAGCAGACAACTTAAAAAAAAGAAAAGAAAAAAAAAAAGCTTATTACTCTAAACCCCACCAACAACTTTCAAGCTTAAAGCAGGGTAAACTAATCAAGATGGAAGACAATGGGAGGTGAATTGTAAAGAAGAAACATCCAAATTTACCGTATCCTTAATCCATCAAACTCTATCCACATCCCTAACCCTAATTCTGGGGGTATATCTCCAAGCCGGCTCTCTGGTGACACGCGCTGACCCGAGCATTCAACCCTAAACTTTCACTCCGGGAAGGTCAGTATCATCCATCAGAAATACCATTGCCGTGGTTTGCTTGCCTACTGCGAAGAGTTACTCTGTTGCTGTGCTGTTCTTGAGAAATGTGTTTCTAAAGTGAGTCCTGCTATCCATGATGATGAGCTGTGATGCTTCTTCCTGAGAATAAAGCGGGTACAGAGAAGTGGTTTAATCACAAGTTCTGTGCTTTTGTAGAAAGAAGCGTGCTCTGAGTGGTAAAATGCAGAGAGCCATCAATTTTATTTAAACCTAACCCTAAAAACAAACTGCCGTAGCAGTGAACTTAAAAAAAAAAATCATTTATAATGCTCCAACCCCCACCATCAATTTTTCAAGTTTAAACGGGGTAAATCAATCAAGATGCAAGACAGTGGGAGATCAATTGTAAAGAAGAAAAATCATCCGAATTGAACCTACCATTAACCCATCAAACTCTCTCCATAACCCTTATCCTGAGGGTTTCTCTAAGCCAGCGCTTGGGCACTGTCCACCTGAGCAGTTAAAACTTTCCCCAAACCCTCCCTAAACCGAAACATGTAGAAAGAACCATCTGTTAATTTGATCCAAAACTTTGACTACGAGAAGCTCAGTACTCTCCTTCAGAAATGCCATTGCTGTGCTTAGTTTGGGGACCGCGAAGAGTTGGTCACTTTCTGTAGTATATTCTGTGGGATTATCTGCCTGAGCAGATAGAGCTTTACCCCAACCGAAATGTACAAAGAGTCTTCTTTTAACTGGATCCAAAAGTTGTACTCTGAGAAGCTCTGTATTTTCCATCAGAAATGCCATTGTCATGGTGAGCTTTGCTACCAGGAAGAGTTAATCTCTGTTGCTGTGGGATTGTCTGCCTGAGCAGGTAAAACACTTACCCTAACTTAACCGAAACATGTAGAAAGAGCCATCTGTTTATTTCATCCAAAACTGTCGCGCCGAGAAGCTCGGTACGTTCCATCCGCATTGCCATGGTTAGCTTGGCTACGATGAAGAGTTGGTCTCTGTTGCTGTGGGATTTCTGAGGGATTGTCCGCCTAAACGGATAAAACCCTTGCCCTATCCCAACCGAAACATCTAGAAAGAGCAATCCGTTAATTTTATCTGAAACTATCACTCCATGTTCAGAAATGCTACTGCGAAGAGGTAGTCCCTGTTGATGTGATATTGTTTGCCTGAGCAGACAAAACGCTTAGCCTAACTCATCCCTAACCGAAAGATGTAGAAAGAGCAATCTATTAATTTTATCCAAACCTTTCAGTTGGAAAATCTCAGTACTTTCCATCAGAAATGACTTTGTCATGGATAGCTTGGCTACTGCTAAGAGTTATTCTTTGTTGTGGTATTTTTTTTTGTGGGATTGTCTGACTGAGCAGATAATCCCTAACCCAAAACTTACCTCAAGTGAAACATGTAGAAAGCGCTCTCCGTTCGTTTCATGCAGAACCTTTACTCTGAAAAGCTCAGTACTTTCCATCAGAAATACCATTGCAGTGTTAAATTTGCCTACTGCGAAGTGTTAGTCTCTGTTGTTGTGCTATTCTCTGTGGGATTGTCTGCCTGAGCAGGTAAAACCCTTACCCTATCCCATGTAGAAAGAGCAATCTGTTAGTTTTATCTGAAACTATCTAGATTCAGAAATGCTACTGCGAAGAGGTAGTCGCTGTGGTATTGTTTGCCTGAGCAGATAAAACTCTTAGCCAAACTCATCCCTAACCGAAAGATGTAGAAAGAGCAATCTGTTAATTTTATCCAAACCTTTCAGTTGGAAAAGCTCAGTCCTTTCCATCAGAAATGCCATTGCCGTGGTTAGCTTGGCTACTGTGAAGAGTTAGTCTCTGTTGCTGTTGTATTCTCCGTGCGATTGTCTGCCTGAGCAGATAAAACCCTTACCCTAATTGAAACATGTAGAAACAGCCTCCGTGAATTTTTTCCAGAAACTATCACTCAGAAGCTCGGTACTTAGGAAGAGCAGTGCCATTGCTGTGTTTAGCTTGGCTATGGCGAAGTTAGCCTCTGTTGCTGTGGGATTGTCTGCCTGAGTAGGTAAAACCCTTACGCTAACCAAATCGAAACATTGTTGTAAGAGCATATTTAAATAAGATCCAAAACTGTCACACCGAGAAGCCTAGTACTTTCCATCAGAAATGCCATTGCCATGGTGAGCTTTGCTATTGCGAAGTTAGTCTCTGTTGCTGTGAGATTGTTTGCCTGAGCAGATAAAACCCTTAAGCAAACCCTACCTCAACCAAAACGTGAAGAAAGTCATCAGTTAATTTGATCCAAAATTGTGTCTACGAGAAAGTCGGTACTTTATTTCAAAATTGTCATTTGTGTTTAGCTTGGCTACCGCGAAGTGGTAGTCTCTGTCGCTGTGGGATTGTCTGCCTGAGCAGATAAAAGATTTACCCTAACCCAACTGAAACATGTAGGAAGAACCATCCGTTTATTTTACCCAAAACTATCACTGCGACAAGCTCGCTGCTCTTCATCAGAAATGCCATTGCTGTGGTTGGCTTGGCTACCACCAAGACTGTCTGTTGCTGTGGTATTTCTATGGGATTATCTGGCTGAGCAGATAAAACTCTTAAGTGAAACATGTAGAAAGTCATCTGTTAATTTCATTCCGAACTATCACTCCGAGAAGCTCGGTACTTTCCATCAGAAATGACTTTGCTGTGGTTAGTTTGGCTACTATGAAGAGTTAGTCTCTGTTGCCGTGGTATTTTATGTGGGATTGTCTGCCTGAGCAGATAAAACCCTTACCGTAACTCTAACCAAAACATGTGGAACGACCCAACCCTTAATTTTATCCAAAGATTTTATTCTGAGCAGCTCGGTACATTCCATCTGAAACGCCATTATCGTGGTTAGCTTGTCTATCGAAGTTATTCTCTGTTGCAGTGGTATTCTCTGTAAGATTTTCTGCCTTAGCAGGTAAAACCCTAACCCTATCTCAACCGAAACATCTAGAAAGAGCAATCCGTTAATTTTATCTGAAACTATCACTCCATGTTCAGAAATGCTACTGCGAAGAGGTAGTCCCTGTTGATGAGGTATTGTCTGTTGTATTGTTTGCCTGAGCAGACAACACTCTTAGCCTAACTCATCCCTAACCGAAAGATGTAGAAAGAGCAATCTGTTAATTTTATCCAAACCTTTCAGTTGGAAAAGCTCAGTATTTTCCATCAGAAATGACTTTGTCATGGATAGCTTGGTTACTGCTAAGTTATTCTCTGTTGTGGTATTTTGTGGGATTGTCTGACTGAGCAGATAATCCCAAACCCTACCTCAAGTGAAACATGTAGAAAGCTCTCTCCGTTCATTTTATCCAGAACTTTTACTCTGAAAAGCTCAGTACTTTCCGTCAGAAATACCATTACTGTGGTTAGCTTGGCTACTGCGAGTTGGTGTCTTGCTGTGGTATTCTCTATAGGATTGTGTGCCAGAGCAGATGAAAGCCTTGCCCCAACCCTAACCGAAACATGTAAAGCCATCCGTTAGGTTTAGCCAAACCTAATCCTACTTTCGGGGATAAGTTCTTTAGTTTTATCGTGAGAAATGTTTTTCTAAAGTGAGTCCCGCCACCCACGATGATGAGCTGGCGTGCTTCTTCCTGAGTGCTAAGCGGGTACAGAGAAATGGTTTAATCACAAGCTCTGTGCTTTAGATAACGTTAAATGTTCCTTTCATGGGAGCATCAGGACAAGGGGCATGTTATGAGTGGTAAAAAGGAAAAAAAAAGTGCAGAAATTCATCAATTTGATCTAAACCTAACTCTTACAACATTAAATTGCAATTGCAGAGGAGTTCAATTTAAAAAAAAAAAAACAAACAAAAACTTGTATTGCTCCAAACCCAACCAACAACTTTTCAAGTTTAAAACGGGATAAAGTAATCAAGATATAAGACGATTGGAGATCAGTTGTAACGAATAAACACCCAAATTGCCTTTAGGCTTAACCAATCAAACTCTATCCATATCCCTAACCCTAATTCTGGGGGTATTTCTAATCCAGCACTTGGGCATTGGCGGAGGTGCTCAGTTGACATGTGTTGGCTCTGGCATTCAACCCTAACCATAAAGTTAACCTAGTATTTTCAATCTGAAATGCCGTTGCCGTGGTTAGCTTGGCTACCACGAAGAGTTGGTCTCTGTTGCTGTGAGGTTTACTGTGGGATTTGCTGCCTGAGCAGATAAAACCTTTACCCTAATACAAACCCTAACCCAGCCCAAACGTGTTGAAAGAGCCGTCTGTTAATTTTATCCAAATCTTACATACCGAGAAGCTCTGTACTTTCCATCAGAAATGCTATTGTTAGCTTGGCAACCTCCACGACAGTCTCTGTTGCTATGGTATTAATTCTTAGCAGGAGCCAAGCTAACCACGGCAATGGTATTTCTGGTGGAAGATACTGAGTGTTTCGGAGCTTGTGGTTCGGATATAATTAGCGGCTGGCTCTTTATACATCTTTTTGTCAGGGTTAGGTTTAGTATAAGGGTTTTATCTGCTTAGGCAGACAGTCTCTATTGCCGTTGTATTTCTGCGGGATTGTCCGCCTGAACAGATAAAACCCTTACAACGAAGTGAAACATGTAGAATGAGCCGTCCATTAATTTTATCCAAAACTTTTACTCCGAGAAGTTTGGTACTTTCCATCAAAAATGCACTTGCCATGGTTAGCTTCGCTACCACGAAGAGTTGGTCTCTGTTGCTATTGTAATATCTGCGGGATTGTCCGCCTGAACAGATAAAACCCTTACTATAAATGAAACATTTCGAAAGAGCCGTCCATTAATGTTGTCCAAAACTTTCACTCTGAGAAGCTTGGTAATTTCCATCAGTAATGCCATTGCCGTAGTTAGCTTGGCTACTACGAAGAGTTAGTCTCTGTTGCTGTGGTATTCTCTGTGTGATTGACTGCCTGAGCTGATAAAACCCTTACTCTAAGTGAAACATGTAGAAACGGCCTCCGTGAAATTTTTTTCAGAAACTGTCACTCAGAAAGTCGGTACTTGAGAAGAGCAGTGCCTTTGCTGTGTTTAGCTTAGCTATGACGAAGTTAGTTTCTGTGGGGTTGTCTGCCTGAGCAGGTATAACACTTAGGCTAACCAAAACGAAACATTGTAGAAGGAGCATACGTCAATAAGATCCAAAACTTTCACTCCGAGAAGCTGGGTACTTTACATCAGAAATGCCATTGCCGTGGTGAGCTTTGCTCCTGCGAAGGGTTAGTCTCTGTTGCTGTGAGTTTTCCTGAGCAGATAAAACCCTTAACCAAACCCTACCTCAACCAAAACATGAAGAAAGTCGGTTAGTTTGATCCAAAATTTCGAGTACGAGAAAGTCGGTACTTTATTTCAGAATTTTCATTGCTGTGTTTAGCTTGGCTACCGTGAAGTGTTAGTCTCTGTTGCTGTGCTATTTTGTGTGGGATTGTCTGCCTGAGCAGGTAAAACACTTGGACTAAACCAACCGAAACATGTAGAAAGAGCCATCCGATTATTTTAGCCAAAACTATCGCTGCGAGAAGCTTGCTACTCTCCATCAGAAATGCCATTGCTGTGGTTGACTTGGCTACCACCAAGACTGTCTATTGCTGTGGTATTTCTTTGGGATTATCTGGCTGAGCAGATAAAACTCTTAAGTGAAACATGTAGAAAGAGTCGTCTGTTAATATCATCCAGAACTATCACTCCGAGAAGCTCGGTACTTTCCATCAGAAATGACTTTGCTGTGGTTAGTTTGGCTCCTATGAAGAGTTGGTCTCTGTTACTGTCGTATTTTCTTTGGGATTGTGTGGCTAAGCAGATAAAACTCTTACCCCAACCGTAACCGAAAGATAGAGCCATCCATTGAGTTTATCAAAACCTAATTCTAATTTCAGAGATAATTTCTTTAGTTTTTATCTTGAGAAATGTTTTTCTAAAGTCCGAGTCCCGCCACCCACCATGATGAGCCTGGGGTGCTTCTCCCTGACCGCGAAGCAGGTACAGAGAAGTCGTTTAATCACTCACTCTGTGCTTTTGATGACCGTTCAGTGTTGCTTTTATGGAGTTATCAAGAGGAAGGAGCATGTTCTGTGTGGTTAAAAAGGAGGGGCAAAAATATAGAAATTCATCAATTTTATCTAAACCTACACCTAAAACTTAGTCCAAACCCTAAAAACATGACGATTGTAGAAGTGCAATTCAATAAAAGAAACCCACTTGTATTGCTGCAAACCCCACCAACAACTTTTCAAGTTTAAAACGGGATAAACTAATCAAGAGGGAAGACCGTGGGGGATCAAGTGTAAAGCATAAACAACCTCCAAATAGATCCTATACCCAATCCATCAAACTGTCTCCAAATTCGTAACCCTAAACCTGGGGGTATCTGTAAGCCAGTATTTGGGCTTTGTTGAGGCGCCTGGTTGACATGTGTTGGCTCTGGCATTCAATTCTCTAACCCTTACCTTTCACTCGGAGAAGCCTAGTATTTCCCATCAGAAATGCCATTGCCGTGGTTAGCTTGGCTATTGCGAAGAGTTCGTCTCTTTTGCTGTGGTATTCTCTGTGCGATTGTCTGCCTGAGCTGATAAAACCCTTACACTAAGCGAAACATATAGTAAGAAACGTCTATTAATTTTGTCCAAGACTTTCACTCCGAGAAGCTTGGTACTTTCCATCAGAAATGCCATTGCCGTGGTTAGCATGGCTACTGCGAAGAGTTCGTCTCTGTTGCTGTGGTATTCTCTGTGCGATTGTCTGCCTGAGCTGATAAAACCCTTACGCTAAGTGAAACATAGAAAGGGCCGTCCATTAATTTTATGCATGACTTTCACTCCGAGAAGCTTGGTACTTTCCATCAGAAATGCCATTGCTGTGGTTAGCTTGGCTACTGCGAAGAGTTCGTCTCTATTGCTGTGGTATTCTCTGTGCGATTGTCTGCTTGAGCTGATAAAACCCTTACACTAAGCGAAACATATAGAAAGAGCCGTCCATTAATTTTATCCAAGACTTTCACTCCGAGAAGCTTGGTACTTTCCATCAGAAATGCCATTGCTGTGGTTAGCTTCGCTAACATGAGTTATTCTCTGTTGTGGTATTTTTTTTTTGTGGGATTGTCTGCCTGAGCAGATAAGCCCCAACCCAAACCTTATCTCAAGTGAAACACGTAGAAAGCTCTCTTTGTTCATTTTAGCCAAAACTTTTACTCTGAAAAGCTCAGTACTTTGCATCAGAAATACCATTGCCGTGGTTAGCTTGGCTACTGCGACGAGTTGGTGTCTTGCTGTGGTATTCTCTGTAGGATTGTGTGCCAGAGCAGATGAAACCCTTGCCCCAACCCTAATCGAAAGATAGAGCCATCCGTTACGTTCAGCCAAACCTAATCCTACTTTCGGGGATAAGTTCTTTAGTTTTATCGTGAGAAATGTTTTTCTAAAGTGAGTCCCGCCACCCACGATGATGAGCTGGGGTGCTTCTTCCTGAGCGCTAAGCGGGTACAGAGAAGTGGTTTAATCACAAGCTCTGTGCTTTAGATGTTCAATGTTTCTTTCATGGGAGTGTAACCTGCACGACGGGGGAATGGGCCTATGCTTGCGCAGCGACAGTTTACAGTCTAATGTCTAAGTTCAGTGGAGTTTGGTGTAGGTTTTTTTTCTAGACCAGATTCTAGTACTCACCCCAAAGACAACACACACACTCGGGGGCATAGTTTACAATAAAAAAACAATTTATTTCAACAGTTCAAAGTAAAGTTATTTCAATAGCAATACTAAATTAGGTGTTTTATATATATATATATTTAAAAGTTCTTCCTAATACTCTATTTATTGTCTATTTATCTATATTCTATTTTATACCCTTCTAATACATTACTTATGCAGCCATATTCTACACTAACAATTTAAAGAAAATAATCCAAAATAAAGTATGAGTGCACTCAAAGAAAATAATAAAGAAAAGAAAAGGGGGAATGATTCAGTCTTCCAATCTGTGCAATGTCCAGATCCTACCACAATCACAGGGGCAAGTTAATGTAGAGGCGATGATGATGAATCCAAATCCAGGGCGATGATGGGGGCAATCCAAAGGGGGTATCCAAGGGTTCCAAAAGGGTGTAAAAAGGGGGGTTGTTCGGGGTACTAAAAAACCAGTCTGCACAAAATTGTACAGATTCCTTATTAATTGCAATCTCTATCAAACAATTACAAACAAAATAAAAATACCCAAATCTAGAGTCAATTCTCAGAATTAAATCATTTCCTACATATAACTAATATGCGGCTGAATGACAACAGCCTATTGCTGTAAGAACAGTTAAAAACAATGTCATCGCAGCCAGGCTGCGGCACTATCAACGTGAATTCACGTCTAGCTGGCTGGTATGGGTTCAATGGATGCCATGTATCCCGAGTTGGCTCGGTGGCTAGTGGCAACTGGAGCTTACAGTTTTTTTAACAAGCATATTATATTAAAATGTCTAACATTCCTACATCAAATAAACCCTATGGACCGGGTGTCCTGACTGGTTTTAAAGCTCTGAATCATATGGGAACTGCTAAGGATCATAGATGTACGGTTTAGCTGGGTTAGCTTAGCAACCAATGGAAAATTGTCAGTCTTTAGATTTCAAGATTTTAAACTCTTATGTCACCAGCATTCCAGCAGCGTACAAAACACAAGAGAAAAGAGTCTTCCTTCTTCCTTCAACAGGAGATCTGTCTTTGGATAAAATCAAGATATCCTACGTAAATGGCTGAATTACATGGAACACAGAAAGCCGTTTACTTTTTAGCTTTGGCTAGCGGCTCACCAAGGAAGCTTCGTGGGAGGGATCTTTTTTGTCGTAGTTCAAATGTCCTGTAGCTTAAATATCCGTAGTTCAACTATCAATAATTCAAGTATCCATAGTCAAAGTTGTCCGTATTTCTAAATATCCGTATTTCTCTTCTCTATTGTTGACGGTTGTTTGTATGGTTTAAACTCGGTAGCTCGTGTGCCTCCTAGAGGCTACTCGTGGAACTTACATACGTCACAGGGTACATGTAATCATGTGGGTTACAGGAGCATCAAGAGAAGGGGCATGTTCTGAGTGGTAAAAAGGAAAAAAGTGCAGAAATTAATCAATTTGATCTAACCCTAAACCTTAGTCTTAACTCTTAAAACCTTAAATTGCAATTGCAGAAAAGTTCAATTTAAAAAAAAAAACAATCAAACTATTGTTTCAAACCCCACCAACAACTTTTCAAGTTTAAAACGGGATAAAGTAATCAATATATAAGACAATGGGAGATCAGTTGTAATGAATAAACACCCAAATTGCCCCTAGACTTAACCAATCAAACTCTATCCCTAATCCTTGGGGTATTTCTAATCCAGCACTTGGGCATTGGCGGAGGTGCTCAGTTGACATGTGTTGGCTCTGGCATTCAACCCTAACCATAAAGTTAACCTAGTATTTTCAATCTGAAATGCCATTGCCGTGGTTAGCTTGGCTACTGCGAAGAGTTGGTCTCTGTTGCTTTGGTATTCTCTGTGCGATTGTCTGCCTGAGCTGATAAAACCCTTACACTAAGCGAAACATATAGAAAGAGCCGTCCATTAAATTTATCCAAGACTTTCACTCCGAGAAACTTGGTACTTTCCATCAGAAATAACATTGCCGTGGTTAGCTTGGCTGCTGCGAAGAGTTAGTCTGTTGCTGTGGTATTCTCTGTGCGATTGTCTGCCTGAGCTGATAAAACTCTTACACTAAGCGAAACATATAGAAAGGGCCGTCCATTAATTTTATCCAAGACTTTCACTCCGAGAAGCTTGGTACTTTCCATCAGAAATGCTGTTGCCGTGGTTAGCTTGGCTACCGCGAAGAGTTGGTCTCTTTTGCTGTGGGATTTGCTGCCTGAGCAGATAAAACCTTTACCCTAATACAAACCCCAACCCAAACGTGTTGAAAGAGCCGTCTGTTAGTTTTATCCAAATCTTGCATACCGAGAAGCTCTACTTTCCATCAGAAATGCTATTGTTAGCTTGGCAACCTCCAAGACAGTCTGTTGCTATGGTATTATTTGTGGGATTAATTCTTAGCAGGAGCCAAGCTAACCACGGCAATGGTATTTCTGGTGGTATATACTGAGTGTTTCGGAGCTTTTGGTTCAGATATAATTAGCGGCTGGCTCTTTCTACATCTTTTTGTAAGGGTTGGGATGGGTTTTATCTGTTTAGGCAGACAGTCTCTATTGCTGTTGTATTTATGCGGGATTGTCTGCCTGAACAGATGAAACCCTTACCATAAGTGAAACATTTAGAAAGAGCCATCCATTAATGTTATCCAAAACTGTCACTCCGAGAAGCTTGGTACTTTCCATCAGGAATGCCATGCCGTAGTTAGCTTGGGTACTACGAAGAGTTAGTCTCTGTTGCTGTAGTGTTCTCTGTGTGATTGACTGCCTGAGCTGATAAAACGCCAAGTGAAACATGTAGAACGAGCCGTCCATTAATTTTACCCAAAATTTTCACTCCGAGAAGCTTGGTACTTTCCATCAGTACTGACATTGCCGTAGTTAGCTTGGCTACTATGAAGAGTTAGACTCTGCTGTTGTATTTCTGCGATTGTCTGCTTAAACAGGTAACACACTTACCCTAACCCAACCAAAACATGTAGGAAGAGCCGTCCGTTAATTTTATGCAAAACATTCACTCCAAGAAGCTCGGTTCTTTGCTTCAGAAATTCCATTGCCGTGGTTAGCTTGGCTACCACGAAGAGTTGGTTGCTGTTGTATTTCTGAGGGATTGTCTACCTGAGCTGATAAAACGCTTATACTAAGTGAAATATGTAAAAAAAAGTCGGGCATTAATTTTACCAACATCTTTCCCTCCAAAAAGCTTGGTACTTTCCATCAGAAATGCCATTGCTGTGGTTAGCTTGGCTACCACTAAGAGTTAGACTCTGTTGTTGTTATATTTCTGTGGGTTTGTCCGCCTGAACAGATAAAACCCTTACCGTAAGTGCAACATGTAGAAAGAGCCGTCCATTAATGTTATACAAAACTTTCACTCCGAGAAGCTTGGTACTTTCCATCAGGAATGCCATTGCCGTAGTTAGCTTGGCTACTACGAGGAGTTAGTCTGTTGCTGTGGTGTTCTGTGTGATTGTCTGCCTGAGCTGATAAAACCCTTACACTAAGCGAAATATGTAGAGCTGTCCAATAATTTTATGCAAAACTTTCACTACGAGAAGCTTGGTACTTTCGATCAGAAATGCCATTGCTGTGGTTAGCTTGGCTACTGCGAAGAGTTAGTCTCTGTTGCTGTGGTATTCTCTGTGCGATTGTCTGCCTGAGCTGATAAAACCCTTACACTAAGCGAAACATGTAGAAAGAGCTGTCCAGTAATTTTATCCAGAACTTTCACTCCGAGAATATTGGTACTTTTCTTCAGTAATGCCATTGCCGTGGTTAGCTTGGCTACCAAAAAGAGTTGGTCTCTGTTGCTGTTGTATTTCTGAGGGATTATCCGCCTAAATGGATAAAACGCTTACACTAAGCGAAATATGTAAAAAAGCCGGGCATTAATTTTACCCAAATCTTTCCCTCCAAAAAGCTTGGTACTTTCCATCAGAAATGCCATTGCTGTGGTTAGCTTGGCTACCACGAAGAGTTAGTCTCTGTTGCTGTTGTATTTCTGCGGGATTGTCCGACTGAACAGATAAAACCCTTACCGTAAATGAAACATTTAGAAAGAGGCGTCCGTTAATGTTATCTAAAACTTTCACACCAAGAAGCTTGGTACTTTCCATCAGGAATGCCATTGCCGTAGTTAGCTTGGCTACCACGAAGAGTTAGTCTCTGTTGCTGTGGTGTTCTCTGAGTGATTGACTGCCTGAGCTGATAAAACGCTAATTGAAACATGTAGAAAGAGCCGTCCATTAATTTTACCCAAAATTTTCACTCCGAGAAGCTTGGTACTTTCCATCAGTACTGCCATTGCCGTAGTTAGCTTGCCTACTACGAAGAGTTAGACTCTGTTGCTGTGGTGTTCTCTGTGTGATTGTCTGCCTGAGCTGATAAAACCCTTACACTAAGCGAAACATGTAGAAAGAGCTGTCCAGTAATTTTATGCAAAACTTTCACTCCGAGAAGCTTGGTACTTTCCATCAGAAATGTCATTGCCATGGTTAGCTTGGCTACTGCGAAGAGTTAGTCTCTGTTGCTGTGGTATTCTCTGTGCGATTGTCTGCCTGAGCTGATAAAACCCTTACACTAAGCGAAACATGTAGAAAGAGCTGTCCAGTAATTTTATCCAAAACTTTCACTCTGAGAATCTTGGTACTTTCCTTCAGTAATGCCATTGCCCTGGTTTGCTTGGCTACCATGAAGAGTTAGTGTCTGTTGCTATTGTTTCTGCGGGATTGTCCGACTGAACAGATAAAACCCTTACTATAAGTGAAATATGTAGAATAGCCTTTCATTAATTTTATCCCAAACTTTCACTGCAAGAAACTTGATACTTTACATCAGGATTGCCATAGTTAGCTTGGCTACCACGAAGAGTTAGTCTCTGTTGCTGTTGTATTTCTGCGGGATTGTCCGACTGAACAGATGAAACCCTTACCGTAAGTGAAACATTTAGAAAGAGGCGTCCATTAATGTTATGCAAAACTTTCACACCGAGAAGCTTGGTACTTTCCATCAGGAATGCCATTGCCGTGGTTAGCTTGGCTACTGTGAGGAGTTAGTCTCTGTTGCTGTGCGGTTGTCTGCCTGAGCTGATAAAACCCTTACACTAAGCGAAACATAGAGCCGTCCATTAATTTTATCCAAGACTTTCACTCTGAGAAGATTGGTACTTTCCATCAGGAATGCCATTGCCGTAGTTAGCTTGGCTAATACGAAGAGTTAGTCTCTTTTGCTGTGGTGTTCTTTGTGTGATTGACTGCCTGAGCTGATAAAACCCTTATACTAAGCAAAATATGTAGAAAGAGCTGTTCAGTAATTTTATGCAAAACTTTCACTACGAGAAGCTTGGTACTTTCCATCAGCAATGCCATTCCTGTGGTTAGCTTGGCTACTGCGAAGAGTTAGTCTCTGTTGCTGTGGTATTCTCTGTGCGATTGTCTGCCTGAGCTGATTAAACCGTTATACTAAGCGAAACATGTAGAAAGAGCTGTCCAGTAATTTTATCCAAAACTTTCACTCCGAGAATATTGGTACTTTTCTTCAGTAATGCCATTGCCCTGGTTTGCTTGGCTACCACAAAGAGTTAGTCTCTGTTGCTGTTGTATTTCTGCGCGATTGTCCGACTGAACAGATAAACCCCTTACCCTAAGCGAAACATTTAGAAAGCACTTCGTTTATTTCATCCAAAATTTTCCGTCGAAGAAGCTCGGTTCTTTCCTTCAGAAATGCCATTGCTGTGGTTAGCTTCGCTACTGCGAAGAGTTAGTCTCTGTTGCTGTGGTATTCTCTGTGCGATTGTCTGCCTGAGCAGATAATGCCCTTACAACTAAGCGAAATATATAGAAAAAGCCGTCCATTAATTTTATCCAAAACTTTTACTACGAATAGCTTGGTACTTTCCATCAGAAATTCCATTTTTGTAGTTGGCTTGGCTACAATGAAGAGTTGGTCTCTGTTGCTGTTGTATTTCTGCGATTGTCTGCTTAAACAGGTAACACACTTACCCTAACCCAACCAAAACATGTAGGAAGAGCCGTCCGTTAATTTTATGCAAAACATTCACTCCAAGAAGCTCGGTTCTTTCCTTCAGAAATTCCATTGCTGTGGTTAGCTTGGCTACCACGAAGAGTTGGTCTCTGTTGCTGTTGTATTTCTGAGGGATTGTCCGCCTAAATGGATAAAACGCTTACACTGAGCCAAATATGTAAAAAAAGCCGGGCATTAATTTTACCCAAATCTTTCTCTCCAAAAAGCTTGGTACTTTCCATCAGAAATGCCATTGCTGTGGTTAGCTTGGCTACCACGAAGAGTTGGTCTCTGTTGTTGTATTTCTGTGGGTTTGTTCGCCTGAACAGATAAAACCCTTACCGTAAGTGAAACATGTAGAAAGAGCCGTCCATTAATGTTATACAAAACTTGCACTCCGAGAAGCTTGGTACTTTCCAACAGGAATGCCATTGCCGTGGTTAGCTTGGCTACTGCAAAGAGTTAATCTCTGTTGCTGTGCAATTGTCTGCCTGAGCTGATAAAACCCTTGCACTAAGCGAAACATAGAAAGGGCCGTCCCTTAATTTTATCCAAGACTTTCACTCTGAGAAGCTTGGTACTTTCCATCAGAAATGCCATTGCCGTGGTTAGCTTGGCTACTGCGAAGAATTCGTCTCTGTTGCTGTGCGATTGTCTGCCTGAGCTGATAAAACCCTTACACTAAGCGAAACATATAAAAAGAAACGTCCATTAATTTTATCCAAGACTTTCACTCCGAGGAGCTTGGTACTTTCCATCAGAAATGTCATTGCCGTGGTTAGCTTGACTCCTGCTAAGAATTAATCCCACAAAGAATACGATAATAACAGAGACTGTCTTGACGGTTGCCAAGCTAACCACTGTAGTGGCGTTTCTGATGGAAAGTACAGAGCTTCTCGGTGTGAAAGGTTTGGATAAAATTAACAGATAGCTCATTCTACATTTGCTGTTTTTTTTTTTATCCTTTATGGGAGCTTCGAGGAAGGAGCGCATTCTGAGGGGTTAAAAAGGGGGAGCGTTTCAGAAATCCACCAGTTTTAACCAGACCTAAACCTTAGTCCTAACCCTTACCCTAAAAACATTAAATTGCAATAGCAGACTACTTCAAAAAAAGAGAAGCTTATTACTCTAAACCCCACCAATAACTTTTCAAGCTTAAAGCAGGGTAAACTAATCAAGATGTCAGGTGAATTGTAAAGAAGAAACATCCAAATTTACCGTATCCTTAATCCATCAAACTCTATCCACATCCCTAATTCTGGGGATATCTCTAAACAAGCACTGGCGGAGGCATTCTGGTGACACGCGCTGGCCCGGGCATTCAACCTTCACTCCGAGAAGCTCAATATTATCCATCAGAAATGCCATTGCCGTGGTTCGCTTGGCTACTGCGAAGAGTTCGTCTCTGTTGCTGTGGTATTCTCTGTGCGATTGTCTGCCTGAGCTGATAAAACCCTTACACTAAGCGAAACATGGAAAGAGCCGTCCAGTAATTTTATCCAAGACTTTCACTCCGAGAAGCTTGGTACTTTCCATCAGAAATGCCATTGCCGTGGTTAGCTTGGCTACAATGAAGAGTTGGTCTCTGTTGCTGTTGTATTTCTGCGATTGTCTGCTTAAACAGGTAACACACTTACCCTAACCCAACCAAAACATGTAGGAAGAGCCGTCCGTTAATTTTATGCAAAACATTCACTCCAAGAAGCTCGGTTCTTTCCTTCAGAAATTCCATTGCTGTGGTTAGCTTGGCTGCCACGAAGAGTTGGTCTCTGTTGCTGTTGTATTTCTGAGGGATTGTCCGCCTAAATGGATAAAACGCTTACACTGAGCGAAATATGTAAAAAAAGCCGGGCATTAATTTTACCCAAATCTTTCCCTCCAAAAAGCTTGGTACTTTCCATCAGAAATGCCATTGCTGTGGTTAGCTTGGCTACCACGAAGAGTTGGTCTCTGTTGTTGTATTTCTGTGGGTTTGTTCGCCTGAACAGATAAAACCCTTACCGTAAGTGAAACATGTAGAAAGAGCCGTCCATTAATGTTATACAAAACTTGCACTCCGAGAAGCTTGGTACTTTCCAACAGGAATGCCATTGCCGTAGTTGGCTTGGCTACTACGAAGAGTTAGACTCTGTTGCTGTGGTGTTCTCTGTGCGATTGTCTGCCTGAGCTGATAAAACCGTTATACTAAGCGAAACATGTAGAAAGAGCTGTCCAGTAATTTTATCCAAAACTTTCACTCCGAGAATATTGGTACTTTTCTAAAGTAATGCCATTGCCCTGGTTTGCTTGGCTACCACAAAGAGTTAGTCTCTGTTGCTGTCGTATTTCTGCGCGATTGTCCGACTGAACAGATAAACCCCTTACTCTAAGCGAAACATTTAGAAAGCACTTCGTTTATTTCATCCAAAATTTTCAGTCGAAGCTCTGTTCTTTCGTTCAGAAATGCCATTGCTGTGGTTAGCTTCGCTACTGCGAAGAGTTAGTCTCTGTTGCTGTGGTATTCTCTGTGCGATTGTCTGCCTGAGCAGATAATGCCCTTACAACTAAGCGAAATATATAGAAAAAGCCGTCCAGTAATTTTATCCAAAACTTTTACTACGAATAGCTTGGTACTTTCCATCAGAAATTCCATTTTCGTAGTTAGCTTGGCTACAATGAAGAGTTGGTCTCTTGCTGTTGTATTTCAGCGATTGTCTGCTTAAACAGGTAACACACTTACCCTAACCCAACCAAAACATGTAGGGAGAGCCGTCCGTTAATTTTATGCAAAACATTCACTCCAAGGAGCTCGGTTCTTTCAGAAATTCCATTGCTGTGGTTTGCTTGGCTACCACGAAGAGTTGGTCTCTGTTGTTGTTGTTGTTGTTGTATTTCTGTGGGTTTGTCCGCCTGAACAGATAAAACCCTTACCGTAAGTGAAACATGTAGAAAGAGCCGTCCATTAATGTTATACAAAACTTGCACTCCGAGAAGCTTGGTACTTTCCAACAGGAATGCCATTGCCGTGGTTAGCTTGGCTACTGCGAAGAGTTAATCTCTGTTGCTGTGCGATTGTCTGCCTGAGCTGATAAAACCCTTGCACTAAGCGAAACATAGAAAGGGCCGTCCCTTAATTTTATCCAAGACTTTCACTCTGAGAAGCTTGGTACTTTCCATCAGAAATGCCATTGCCGTGGTTAGCTTGGCTACTGCGAAGAATTCGTCTCTGTTGCTGTGCGATTGTCTGCCTGAGCTGATAAAACCCTTACACTAAGCGAAACATATAAAAAGAAACGTCCATTAATTTTATCCAAGACTTTCACTCCGAGGAGCTTGGTACTTTCCATCAGAAATGTCATTGCCGTGGTTAGCTTGACTCCTGCTAAGAATTAATCCCACAAAGAATACGATAATAACAGAGACTGTCTTGACGGTTGCCAAGCTAACCACTGTAGTGGCGTTTCTGATGGAAAGTACAGAGCTTCTCGGTGTGAAAGGTTTGGATAAAATTAACAGATAGCTCATTCTACATTTGCTGTTTTTTTTTTTTATCCTTTATGGGAGCTTCGAGGAAGGAGCGCATTCTGAGGGGTTAAAAAGGGGGAGCATTTCAGAAATCCACCAGTTTTAACCAGACCTAAACCTTAGTCCTAACCCTTACCCTAAAAACATTAAATTGCAATAGCAGACTACTTCAAAAAAAGAGAAGCTTATTACTCTAAACCCCACCAATAACTTTTCAAGCTTAAAGCAGGGTAAACTAATCAAGATGTCAGGTGAATTGTAAAGAAGAAACATCCAAATTTACCGTATCCTTAATCCATCAAACTCTATCCACATCCCTAATTCTGGGGATATCTCTAAACAAGCACTGGCGGAGGCATTCTGGTGACAGGCGCTGGCCCGGGCATTCAACCTTCACTCCGAGAAGCTCAATATTATCCATCAGAAATGCCATTGCCGTGGTTAGCTTGGCTACTGCGAAGAGTTCGTCTCTGTTGCTGTGGTATTCTCTGTGCGATTGTCTGCCTGAGCTGATAAAACCCTTACACTAAGCGAAACATGGAAAGAGCCGTCCAGTAATTTTATCCAAGACTTTCACTCCGAGAAGCTTGGTACTTTCCATCAGACATGCCATTGCCGTGGTTAGCTTGGCTACTGCGAAGAGTTCGTCTCTGTTGCTGTGGTATTCTCTGTGCGATTGTCTGCCTGAGCTGATAAAACCCTTACACTAAGCGAAACCTGTAGAAAGAAACGTCCATTAATTTTATCCAAGACTTTCACTCCGAGAAGCTTAGTACTTTCCATCAGAAATACTATTGCCGTGGTTAGCTTGGCTACTGCGAAGAGTTCGTCTCTGTTGCTGTGGTATTCTTTGTGCGATTGTCTGCCTGATCTGATAATACCCTTACCCAAAGCGAAACATAGAAAGAGCCGTCCAGTAATTTTATCTAAAACTTTCGCTTCGAGAAGCTTGGTCCTTCCATCAGAAATGCCATTGCTGTGGTTAGCTTGGCTACTGCGAAGAGTTAGTTTCTGTTGCTGTGGTATTCTCTGTGCGATTGTGTGCCTGAGCTGATAAAACCCTTGCACTAATCGAAACATAGAAAGGGCCGTCCCTTAATTTTATCCAAGACTTTCACTCCGAGAAGCTTGGTACTTTCCATCAGAAATGCCATTGCCGTGGTTAGCTTGGCTACTGCGAAGAGTTCGTCTCTGTTGCTGTGGTATTCTCTGTGCGATTGTCTGCCTGAGCTGATAAAACCCTTACACTAAGCGAAACATGTAGAAAGAAACGTCCATTAATTTTATCCAAGACTTTCACTCTGAGAAGCTTAGTACTTTCCATCAGAAATACTATTGCCGTGGTTAGCTTGGCTACTGCGAAGAGTTCGTCTCTGTTGCTGTGGTATTCTTTGTGCGATTGTCTGCCTGATCTGATAATACCCTTACCCAAAGCGAAACATAGAAAGAGCCGTCCAGTAATTTTATCTAAAACTTTCGCTTCGAGAAGCTTGGTCCTTCCATCAGAAATGCCATTGCTGTGGTTAGCTTGGCTACTGCGAAGAGTTAGTTTCTGTTGCTGTGGTATTCTCTGTGCGATTGTGTGCCTGAGCTGATAAAACCCTTGCACTAATCGAAACATAGAAAGGGCCGTCCCTTAATTTTATCCAAGACTTTCACTCTGAGAAGCTTGGTACTTTCCATCAGAAATGCCATTGCCGTGGTTAGCATTGGCTACTGCGAAGAGTTAATCTCTGTTGCTGTGCGATTGTCTGCCTGAGCTGATGAAACCCTTACACTAAGCGAAACCTATAAAAAGAGCCGTCCATTAATTCTATCCAAGACTTTCACTCCGAGAAGCTTGGTACTTTCCATCAGAAATACTATTGGCGTGGTTAGCTTGGCTACTGCAGAGAGTTAGTCTCTGTTGCTGTGGTATTCTCTGTGCGATTGTCTGCCTCAGCTGATAAAACCCTTACCCTAAGCGAAACATAGAAAGAGCCGTCCAGTAATTTTATCTAAAACTTTCGCTTCGAGAAGCTTGGTCCTTCCATCAGAAATGCCATTGCTGTGGTTAGCTTGGCTACTGCCAAGAGTTCGTCTCTGTTGCTGTGGTATTCTCTGTGCGATTGTCTGCCTGAGCTGATAAAACCCATACCCTAAGCGAAACATGTAGAAAGAGCCATCTTGTTCTACATTTTTCAGTCAGGGTTTGTGTAGGGTTATTGGTCAGCAACAGAGACTGTCTGCTTGTGCAGATAAAACCCTTATACTAAACCTATCCCAACCCTTTAAAATGTAGAAAGAGCCATCTGTTAATTGTATACAAACCTAAAGCTCCAAGACACTCAGTATTTCCCATCAGAAATGCCATTGCCGTGGTTAGCTTGACTCCTGCTAAGAATTAATCCCACAAAGAATACGATAATAACAGACTGTCTTGGCGGTTGCCAAGCTAACCACTGTAGTGGCGTTTCTGATGGAAAGTACAGAGCTTCTCGGTGTGAAAGGTTTGGATAAAATTAACAGATAGCTCATTCTACATTTGTTGTTTTGTTTTTTTTTTATCCTTTATGGGAGCTTCGAGGAAGGAGCGCATTCTGAGGGGTTAAAAAGGGGGAACATTTCAGAAATCCACCAGTTTTAACCAGACCTAAACCTTAGTCCTAACCCTTACCCTAAAAACATTAAATTGCAATAGCTGACTACTTCAAAAAAAAGAGAAGCTTATTACTCTAAACCCCACCAATAACTTTTCAAGCTTAAAGCAGGGTAAACTAATGAAGATGGGAGGTGAATTGTAAAGAAGAAACATCCAAATTTACCGTATCCTTAATCCATCAAACTCTATCCACATCCCTAATTCTGGGGATATCTCTAAACAAGCACTGGCGGAGGCATTCTGGTGACACGCGCTGGCCCGGGCATTCAACCTTCACTCCGAGAAGCTCAATATTATCCATCAGAAATGCCATTGCCGTGGTTAGCTTGGCTACTGCGAAGAGTTCGTCTCTGTTGCTGTGGTATTCTCTGTGCGATTGTCTGCCTGAGCTGATAAAACCCTTACACTAAGCGAAACATGGAAAGAGCCGTCCAGTAATTTTATCCAAGACTTTCACTCCGAGAAGCTTGGTACTTTCCATCAGACATGCCATTGCCGTGGTTAGCTTGGCTACTGCGAAGAGTTCGTCTCTGTTGCTGTGGTATTCTCTGTGCGATTGTCTGCCTGAGCTGATAAAACCCTTACACTAAGCGAAACCTGTAGAAAGAAACGTCCATTAATTTTATCCAAGACTTTCACTCCGAGAAGCTTAGTACTTTCCATCAGAAATACTATTGCCGTGGTTAGCTTGGCTACTGCGAAGAGTTCGTCTCTGTTGCTGTGGTATTCTTTGTGCGATTGTCTGCCTGATCTGATAATACCCTTACCCAAAGCGAAACATAGAAAGAGCCGTCCAGTAATTTTATCTAAAACTTTCGCTTCGAGAAGCTTGGTCCTTCCATCAGAAATGCCATTGCTGTGGTTAGCTTGGCTACTGCGAAGAGTTAGTTTCTGTTGCTGTGGTATTCTCTGTGCGATTGTGTGCCTGAGCTGATAAAACCCTTGCACTAATCGAAACATAGAAAGGGCCGTCCCTTAATTTTATCCAAGACTTTCACTCCGAGAAGCTTGGTACTTTCCATCAGAAATGCCATTGCCGTGGTTAGCTTGGCTACTGCGAAGAGTTCGTCTCTGTTGCTGTGGTATTCTCTGTGCGATTGTCTGCCTGAGCTGATAAAACCCTTACACTAAGCGAAACATGTAGAAAGAAACGTCCATTAATTTTATCCAAGACTTTCACTCTGAGAAGCTTAGTACTTTCCATCAGAAATACTATTGCCGTGGTTAGCTTGGCTACTGCGAAGAGTTCGTCTCTGTTGCTGTGGTATTCTTTGTGCGATTGTCTGCCTGATCTGATAATACCCTTACCCAAAGCGAAACATAGAAAGAGCCGTCCAGTAATTTTATCTAAAACTTTCGCTTCGAGAAGCTTGGTCCTTCCATCAGAAATGCCATTGCTGTGGTTAGCTTGGCTACTGCGAAGAGTTAGTTTCTGTTGCTGTGGTATTCTCTGTGCGATTGTGTGCCTGAGCTGATAAAACCCTTGCACTAATCGAAACATAGAAAGGGCCGTCCCTTAATTTTATCCAAGACTTTCACTCTGAGAAGCTTGGTACTTTCCATCAGAAATGCCATTGCCGTGGTTAGCATTGGCTACTGCGAAGAGTTAATCTCTGTTGCTGTGCGATTGTCTGCCTGAGCTGATGAAACCCTTACACTAAGCGAAACCTATAAAAAGAGCCGTCCATTAATTCTATCCAAGACTTTCACTCCGAGAAGCTTGGTACTTTCCATCAGAAATACTATTGGCGTGGTTAGCTTGGCTACTGCAGAGAGTTAGTCTCTGTTGCTGTGGTATTCTCTGTGCGATTGTCTGCCTCAGCTGATAAAACCCTTACCCTAAGCGAAACATAGAAAGAGCCGTCCAGTAATTTTATCTAAAACTTTCGCTTCGAGAAGCTTGGTCCTTCCATCAGAAATGCCATTGCTGTGGTTAGCTTGGCTACTGCCAAGAGTTCGTCTCTGTTGCTGTGGTATTCTCTGTGCGATTGTCTGCCTGAGCTGATAAAACCCATACCCTAAGCGAAACATGTAGAAAGAGCCATCTTGTTCTACATTTTTCAGTCAGGGTTTGTGTAGGGTTATTGGTCAGCAACAGAGACTGTCTGCTTGTGCAGATAAAACCCTTATACTAAACCTATCCCAACCCTTTAAAATGTAGAAAGAGCCATCTGTTAATTGTATACAAACCTAAAGCTCCAAGACACTCAGTATTTCCCATCAGAAATGCCATTGCCGTGGTTAGCTTGACTCCTGCTAAGAATTAATCCCACAAAGAATACGATAATAACAGACTGTCTTGGCGGTTGCCAAGCTAACCACTGTAGTGGCGTTTCTGATGGAAAGTACAGAGCTTCTCGGTGTGAAAGGTTTGGATAAAATTAACAGATAGCTCATTCTACATTTGTTGTTTTTTTTTTTTTATCCTTTATGGGAGCTTCGAGGAAGGAGCGCATTCTGAGGGGTTAAAAAGGGGGAACATTTCAGAAATCCACCAGTTTTAACCAGACCTAAACCTTAGTCCTAACCCTTACCCTAAAAACATTAAATTGCAATAGCAGACTACTTCAAAAAAAAGAGAAGCTTATTACTCTAAACCCCACCAATAACTTTTCAAGCTTAAAGCAGGGTAAACTAATGAAGATGGTAGGTGAATTGTAAAGAAGAAACATCCAAATTTACCGTATCCTTAATCCATCAAACTCTATCCACATCCCTAATTCTGGGGATATCTCTAAACAAGCACTGGCGGAGGCATTCTGGTGACACGCGCTGGCCCGGGCATTCAACCTTCACTCCGAGAAGCTCAATATTATCCATCAGAAATGCCATTGCCGTGGTTAGCTTGGCTACTGCGAAGAGTTCGTCTCTGTTGCTGTGGTATTCTCTGTGCGATTGTCTGCCTGAGCTGATAAAACCCTTACACTAAGCGAAACATAGAGCCGTCCATTAATTTTATCCAAGACTTTCACTCTGAGAAGATTGGTACTTTCCATCAGGAATGCCATTGCCATAGTTAGCTTGGCTAATACGAAGAGTTAGTCTCTTTTGCTGTGGTGTTCTTTGTGTGATTGACTGCCTGAGCTGATAAAACCCTTATACTAAGCAAAATATGTAGAAAGAGCTGTTCAGTAATTTTATGCAAAACTTTCACTACGAGAAGCTTGGTACTTTCCATCAGCAATGCCATTCCTGTGGTTAGCTTGGCTACTGCGAAGAGTTAGTCTCTGTTGCTGTGGTATTCTCTGTGCGATTGTCTGCCTGAGCTGATTAAACCGTTATACTGAGCGAAACATGTAGAAAGAGCTGTCTAGTAATTTTATCCAAAACTTTCACTCCGAGAATATTGGTACTTTTCTTCAGTAATGCCATTGCCCTGGTTTGCTTGGCTACCACAAAGAGTTAGTCTCTGTTGCTGTTGTATTTCTGCGCGATTGTCCGACTGAACAGATAAACCCCTTACTCTAAGCGAAACATTTAGAAAGCAATTCGTTTATTTCATCCAAAATTTTCCGTCGAAGAAGCTCGGTTCTTTCCTTCAGAAATGCCATTGCTGTGGTTAGCTTCGCTACTGCGAAGAGTTAGTCTCTGTTGCTGTGGTATTCTCTGTGCGATTGTGTGCCTGAGCAGATAATGCCCTTACAACTAAGCGAAATATATAGAAAAAGCCGTCCAGTAATTTTATCCAAAACGTTTACTACGAATAGCTTGGTACTTTCCATCAGAAATTCCATTTTCGTAGTTAGCTTGGCTACAATGAAGAGTTGGTCTCTGTTGCTGTTGTATTTCTGCGATTGTCTGCTTAAACAGGTAACACACTTACCCTAACCCAACCAAAACATGTAGGAAGAGCCGTCCGTTAATTTTATGCAAAACATTCACTCCAAGAAGCTCGGTTCTTTCCTTCAGAAATTCCATTGCTGTGGTTAGCTTGGCTACCACGAAGAGTTGGTCTCTGTTGCTGTTGTATTTCTGAGGGATTGTCCGCCTAAATGGATAAAACGCTTACACTGAGCGAAATATGTAAAAAAAGCCGGGCATTAATTTTACCCAAATCTTTCCCTCCAAAAAGCTTGGTACTTTCCATCAGAAATGCCATTGCTGTGGTTAGCTTGGCTACCACGAAGAGTTGGTCTCTGTTGTATTTCTGTGGGTTTGTTCGCCTGAACGGATAAAACCCTTACCGTAAGTGAAACATGTAGAAAGAGCCGTCCATTAATGTTATACAAAACTTGCACTCCGAGAAGCTTGGTACTTTCCAACAGGAATGCCATTGCCGTAGTTGGCTTGGCTACTACGAAGAGTTAGACTCTGTTGCTGTGGTGTTCTCTGTGCGATTGTCTGCCTGAGCTGATAAAACCGTTATACTAAGCGAAACATGTAGAAAGAGCTGTCCAGTAATTTTATCCAAAACTTTCACTCCGAGAATATTGGTACTTTTCTAAAGTAATGCCATTGCCCTGGTTTGCTTGGCTACCACAAAGAGTTAGTCTCTGTTGCTGTCGTATTTCTGCGCGATTGTCCGACTGAACAGATAAACCCCTTACTCTAAGCGAAACATTTAGAAAGCACTTCGTTTATTTCATCCAACATTTTCAGTCGAAGCTCTGTTCTTTCGTTCAGAAATGCCATTGCTGTGGTTAGCTTCGCTACTGCGAAGAGTTAGTCTCTGTTGCTGTGGTATTCTCTGTGCGATTGTCTGCCTGAGCAGATAATGCCCTTACAACTAAGCGAAATATATAGAAAAAGCCGTCCAGTAATTTTATCCAAAACTTTTACTACGAATAGCTTGGTACTTTCCATCAGAAATTCCATTTTCGTAGTTAGCTTGGCTACAATGAAGAGTTGGTCTCTGTTGCTGTTGTATTTCAGCGATTGTCTGCTTAAACAGGTAACACACTAACCCTAACCCAACCAAAACATGTAGGAAGAGCCGTCCGTTAATTTTATGCAAAACATTCACTCCAAGAAGCTCGGTTCTTTCAGAAATTCCATTGCTGTGGTTTGCTTGGCTACCACGAAGAGTTGGTCTCTGTTGTTGTTGTTGTTGTTGTTGTATTTCTGTGGGTTTGTCCGCCTGAACAGATAAAACCCTTACCGTAAGTGAAACATGTAGAAAGAGCCGTCCATTAATGTTATACAAAACTTGCACTCCGAGAAGCTTGGTACTTTCCAACAGGAATGCCATTGCCGTGGTTAGCTTGGCTACTGCGAAGAGTTAATCTCTGTTGCTGTGCGATTGTCTGCCTGAGCTGATAAAACCCTTGCACTAAGCGAAACATAGAAAGGGCCGTCCCTTAATTTTATCCAAGACTTTCACTCTGAGAAGCTTGGTACTTTCCATCAGAAATGCCATTGCCGTGGTTAGCTTGGCTACTGCGAAGAGTTAATCTCTGTTGCTGTGCGATTGTCTGCCTGAGCTGATGAAACCCTTACACTAAGCGAAACCTATAAAAAGAGCCGTCCATTAATTCTATCCAAGACTTTCACTCCGAGAAGCTTGGTACTTTCCATCAGAAATACTATTGGCGTGGTTAGCTTGGCTACTGCAGAGAGTTACTCTGTTGCTGTGGTATTCTCTGTGCGATTGTCTGCCTCAGCTGATAAAACCCTTACCCTAAGCGAAACATAGAAAGAGCCGTCCAGTAATTTTATCTAAAACTTTCGCTTCGAGAAGCTTGGTCCTTCCATCAGAAATGCCATTGCTGTGGTTAGCTTGGCTACTGCCAAGAGTTCGTCTCTGTTGCTGTGGTATTCTCTGTGCGATTGTCTGCCTGAGCTGATAAAACCCATACCCTAAGCGAAACATGTAGAAAGAGCCATCTTGTTCTACATTTTTCAGTCAGGGTTTGTGTAGGTTTATTGGTCAGCAACAGAGACTGTCTGCTTGTGCAGATAAAACCCTTATACTAAACCTATCCCAACCCTTTAAAATGTAGAAAGAGCCATCTGTTAATTGTATACAAACCTAAAGCTCCAA
This sequence comes from Lampris incognitus, assembly GCF_029633865.1. NCBI lineage: Eukaryota > Metazoa > Chordata > Actinopteri > Lampriformes > Lampridae > Lampris > Lampris incognitus. Next base: position 196,283 of record NW_026611090.1, read on the forward strand.
GACACTCAGTATTTCCCATCAGAAATGCCATTGCCGTGGTTAGCTTGACTCCTGCTAAGAATTAATCCCACAAAGAATACGATAATAACAGACTGTCTTGGCGGTTGCCAAGCTAACCACTGTAGTGGCGTTTCTGATGGAAAGTACAGAGCTTCTCGGTGTGAAAGGTTTGGATAAAATTAACAGATAGCTCATTCTACATTTGTTGTTTTTTTTTTTTTTATCCTTTATGGGAGCTTCGAGGAAGGAGCGCATTCTGAGGGGTTAAAAAGGGGGAACATTTCAGAAATCCACCAGTTTTAACCAGACCTAAACCTTAGTCCTAACCCTTACCCTAAAAACATTAAATTGCAATAGCAGACTACTTCAAAAAAAAGAGAAGCTTATTACTCTAAACCCCACCAATAACTTTTCAAGCTTAAAGCAGGGTAAACTAATGAAGATGGGAGGTGAATTGTAAAGAAGAAACATCCAAATTTACCGTATCCTTAATCCATCAAACTCTATCCACATCCCTAATTCTGGGGATACCTCTAAACAAGCACTGGCGGAGGCATTCTGGTGACACGCGCTGGCCCGGGCATTCAACCTTCACTCCGAGAAGCTCAATATTATCCATCAGAAATGCCATTGCCGTGGTTAGCTTGGCTACTGCGAAGAGTTCGTCTCTGTTGCTGTGGTATTCTCTGTGCGATTGTCTGCCTGAGCTGATAAAACCCTTACACTAAGCGAAACATGGAAAGAGCCGTCCAGTAATTTTATCCAAGACTTTCACTCCGAGAAGCTTGGTACTTTCCATCAGAAATGCCATTGCTGTGGTTAGCTTGGCTGCTGCGAAGAGTTCGTCTCTGTTGCTGTGGTATTCTCTGTGCGATTGTCTGCCTGAGCTGATAAAACCCTTACACTAAGCGAAACATGTAGAAAGAAACGTCCATTAATTTTATCCAAGACTTTCACTCCGAGAAGCTTAGTACTTTCCATCAGAAATGCTATTGCCGAGGTTAGCTTGGCTACTGCGAAGAGTTAGTTTCTGTTGCTGTGGTATTCTCTGTGCGATTGTGTGCCTGAGCTGATAAAACCCTTGCACTAATCGAAACATAGAAAGGGCAGTCCCTTAATTTTATCCAAGACTTTCACTCTGAGAAGCTTGGTACTTTCCATCAGAAATGCCATTGCCGTGGTTAGCATTGGCTACTGCGAAGAGTTAATCTCTGTTGCTGTGCGATTGTCTGCCTGAGCTGATGAAACCCTTACACTAAGCGAAACCTATAAAAAGAGCAGTCCATTAATTCTATCCAAGACTTTCACTCCGAGAAGCTTGGTACTTTCCATCAGAAATGCTATTGGCGTGGTTAGCTTGGCTACTGCAGAGAGTTAGTCTCTGTTGCTGTGGTATTCTCTGTGCGATTGTCTGCCTCAGCTGATAAAACCCTTACCCTAAGCGAAACATAGAAAGAGCCGTCCAGTAATTTTATCTAAAATTTTCGCTTCGAGAAGCTTGGTCCTTCCATCAGAAATGCCATTGCTGTGGTTAGCTTGGCTACTGCGAAGAGTTCATCTCTGTTGCTGTGGTATTCTCTGTGCGATTGTCTGCCTGAGCTGATAAAACCCTTACACTAAGCGAAACATAGAGCCGTCCATTAATTTTATCCAAGACTTTCACTCTGAGAAGATTGGTACTTTCCATCAGGAATGCCATTGCCATAGTTAGCTTGGCTAATACGAAGAGTTAGTCTCTTTTGCTGTGGTGTTCTTTGTGTGATTGACTGCCTGAGCTGATAAAACCCTTATACTAAGCAAAATATGTAGAAAGAGCTGTTCAGTAATTTTATGCAAAACTTTCACTACGAGAAGCTTGGTACTTTCCATCAGCAATGCCATTCCTGTGGTTAGCTTGGCTACTGCGAAGAGTTAGTCTCTGTTGCTGTGGTATTCTCTGTGCGATTGTCTGCCTGAGCTGATTAAACCGTTATACTGAGCGAAACATGTAGAAAGAGTTGTCCAGTAATTTTATGCAAAACTTTCACTCCGAGAATATTGGTACTTTTCTTCAGTAATGCCATTGCCCTGGTTTGCTTGGCTACCACAAAGAGTTAGTCTCTGTTGCTGTTGTATTTCTGCGCGATTGTCCGACTGAACAGATAAACCCCTTACTCTAAGCGAAACATTTAGAAAGCACTTCGTTTATTTCATCCAAAATTTTCCGTCGAAGAAGCTCGGTTCTTTCCTTCAGAAATGCCATTGCTGTGGTTAGCTTCGCTACTGCGAAGAGTTAGTCTCTGTTGCTGTGGTATTCTCTGTGCGATTGTCTTCCTGAGCAGATAATGCCCTTACAACTAAGCGAAATATATAGAAAAAGCCGTCCAGTAATTTTATCCAAAACTTTTACTACGAATAGCTTGGTACTTTCCATCAGAAATTCCATTTTCGTAGTTAGCTTGGCTACAATGAAGAGTTGGTCTCTGTTGCTGTTGTATTTCTGCGATTGTCTGCTTAAACAGGTAACACACTTACCCTAACCCAACCAAAACATGTAGGAAGAGCCGTCCGTTAATTTTATGCAAAACATTCACTCCAAGAAGCTCGGTTCTTTCCTTCAGAAATTCCATTGCTGTGGTTAGCTTGGCTACCACGAAGAGTTGGTCTCTGTTGCTGTTGTATTTCTGAGGGATTGTCCGCCTAAATGGATAAAACGCTTAGACTGAGCGAAATATGTAAAAAAAGCCGGGCATTAATTTTACCCAAATCTTTCCCTCCAAAAAGCTTGGTACTTTCCATCAGAAATGCCATTGCTGTGGTTAGCTTGGCTACCACGAAGAGTTGGTCTCTGTTGTTGTATTTCTGTGGGTTTGTTCGCCTGAACAGATAAAACCCTTACCGTAAGTGAAACATGTAGAAAGAGCCGTCCATTAATGTTATACAAAACTTGCACTCCGAGAAGCTTGGTACTTTCCAACAGGAATGCCATTGCCGTAGTTGGCTTGGCTACTACGAAGAGTTAGACTCTGTTGCTGTGGTGTTCTCTGTGCGATTGTCTGCCTGAGCTGATAAAACCGTTATACTAAGCGAAACATGTAGAAAGAGCTGTCCAGTAATTTTATCCAAAACTTTCACTCCGAGAATATTGGTACTTTTCTAAAGTAATGCCATTGCCCTGGTTTGCTTGGCTACCACAAAGAGTTAGTCTCTGTTGCTGTCGTATTTCTGCGCGATTGTCCGACTGAACAGATAAACCCCTTACTCTAAGCGAAACATTTAGAAAGCACTTCGTTTATTTCATCCAAAATTTTCAGTCGAAGCTCTGTTCTTTCGTTCAGAAATGCCATTGCTGTGGTTAGCTTCGCTACTGCGAAGAGTTAGTCTCTGTTGCTGTGGTATTCTCTGTGCGATTGTCTGCCTGAGCAGATAATGCCCTTACAACTAAGCGAAATATATAGAAAAAGCCGTCCAGTGATTTTATCCAAAACTTTTACTACGAATAGCTTGGTACTTTCCATCAGAAATTCCATTTTCGTAGTTAGCTTGGCTACAATGAAGAGTTGGTCTCTGTTGCTGTTGTATTTCAGCGATTGTCTGCTTAAACAGGTAACACACTTACCCTAACCCAACCAAAACATGTAGGAAGAGCCGTCCGTTAATTTTATGCAAAACATTCACTCCAAGAAGCTCGGTTCTTTCAGAAATTCCATTGCTGTGGTTTGCTTGGCTACCACGAAGAGTTGGTCTCTGTTGTTGTTGTATTTCTGTGGGTTTGTCCGCCTGAACAGATAAAACCCTTACCGTAAGTGAAACATGTAGAAAGAGCCGTCCATTAATGTTATACAAAACTTGCACTCCGAGAAGCTTGGTACTTTCCAACAGGAATGCCATTGCCGTGGTTAGCTTGGCTACTGCGAAGAGTTAATCTCTGTTGCTGTGCGATTGTCTGCCTGAGCTGATAAAACCTTGCACTAAGCGAAACATAGAAAGGGCCGTCCCTTAATTTTATCCAAGACTTTCACTCTGAGAAGCTTGGTACTTTCCATCAGAAATGCCATTGCCGTGGTTAGCTTGGCTACTGCGAAGAATTCGTCTCTGTTGCTGTGCGATTGTCTGCCTGAGCTGATAAAACCCTTACACTAAGCGAAACATATAAAAAGAAACGTCCATTAATTTTATCCAAGACTTTCACTCCGAGGAGCTTGGTACTTTCCATCAGAAATGCCATTGCCGTGGTTAGCTTGACTCCTAAGAATTAATTCCACAAAGAATACGATAATAACAGAGACTGTCTTGACGGTTGCCAAGCTAACCACTGTAGTGGCGTTTCTGATGGAAAGTACAGAGCTTCTCGGTGTGAAAGGTTTGGATAAAATTAACAGATAGCTCATTCTACATTTGCTGTTTTTTTTTTTTATCCTTTATGGGAGCTTCGAGGAAGGAGCGCATTTTGAGGGGTTAAAAAGGGGGAGCATTTCAGAAATCCACCAGTTTTAACCAGACCTAAACCTTAGTCCTAACCCTTACCCTAAAAACATTAAATTGCAATAGCAGACTACTTCAAAAAAAGAGAAGCTTATTACTCTAAACCCCACCAATAACTTTTCAAGCTTAAAGCAGGGTAAACTAATCAATATGGGAGGTGAATTGTAAAGAAGAAACATCCAAATTTACCGTATCCTTAATCCATCAAACTCTATCCACATCCCTAATTCTGGGGATATCTCTAAACAAGCGCTGGCGGAGGCATTCTGGTGACACGCGCTGGCCCGGGCATTCAACCTTTACTCCGAGAAGCTCAATATTATCCATCAGAAATGCCATTGCCGTGGTTCGCTTGGCTACTGCGAAGAGTTCGTCTCTGTTGCTGTGGTATTCTCTGTGCGATTGTCTGCCTGAGCTGATAAAACCCTTACACTAAGCGAAACATGGAAAGAGCCGTCCAGTAATTTTATCCAAGACTTTCACTCCGAGAAGCTTGGTACTTTCCATCAGAAATGCCATTGCCGTGGTTAGCTTGGCTACTGCGAAGAGTTCGTCTCTGTTGCTGTGGTATTCTCTGTGCGATTGTCTGCCTGAGCTGATAAAACCCTTACACTAAGCGAAACATGTAGAAAGAAACGTCCATTAATTTTATCCAAGACTTTCACTCCGTGAAGCTTAGTACTTTCCATCAGAAATACTATTGCCGTGGTTAGCTTGGCTACTGCGAAGAGTTCGTCTCTGTTGCTGTGGTATTCTTTGTGCGATTGTCTGCCTGATCTGATAATACCCTTACCCAAAGCGAAACATAGAAAGAGCCGTCCAGTAATTTTATCTAAAACTTTCGCTTCGAGAAGCTTGGTCCTTCCATCAGAAATGCCATTGCTGTGGTTAGCTTGGCTACTGCGAAGAGTTAGTTTCTGTTGCTGTGGTATTCTCTGTGAGATTGTGTGCCTGAGCTGATAAAACCCTTAAACTAATCGAAACATAGAAAGGGCCGTTCCTTAATTTTAGCCAAGACTTTCACTCTGAGAAGCTTGGTACTTTCCATCAGAAATGCCATTGCCGTGGTTAGCATTGGCTACTGCGAAGAGTTAATCTCTGTTGCTGTGCGATTGTCTGCCTGAGCAGATGAAACCCTTACACTAAGCGAAACCTATAAAAAGAGCCGTCCATTAATTCTATCCAAGACTTTCACTCCGAGAAGCTTGGTACTTTCCATCAGAAATACTATTGGCGTGGTTAGCTTGGCTACTGCAGAGAGTTAGTCTCTGTTGCTGTGGTATTCTCTGTGCGATTGTCTGCCTCAGCTGATAAAACCCTTACCCTAAGCGAAACATAGAAAGAGCCGTCCAGTAATTATATCTAAAACTTTCGCTTCGAGAAGCTTGGTCCTTCCATCAGAAATGCCATTGCTGTGGTTAGCTTGGCTACTGCGAAGAGTTCGTCTCTGTTGCTGTGGTATTCTCTGTGCGATTGTCTGCCTGAACTGATAAAACCCATACCCTAAGCGAAACATGTAGAAAGAGCCATCTTGTTCTACATTTTTCAGTCAGGGTTTGTGTAGGGTTATTGGTCAGCAACAGAGACTGTCTGCTTGTGCAGATAAAACCCTTATACTAAACCTATCCCAACCCTTTAAAATGTAGAAAGAGCCATCTGTTAATTGTATACAAACCTAAAGCTCCAAGACACTCAGTATTTCCCATCAGAAATGCCATTGCCGTGGTTAGCTTGACTCCTGCTAAGAATTAATCCCACAAAGAATACGATAATAACAGACTGTCTTGGCGGTTGCCAAGCTAACCACTGTAGTGGCGTTTCTGATGGAAAGTACAGAGCTTCTCGGTGTGAAAGGTTTGGATAAAATTAACAGATAGCTCATTCTACATTTGTTTTTTTTTTTTTTGATCCTTTATGGGAGCTTCGAGGAAGGAGCGCATTCTGAGGGGTTAAAAAGGGGGAACATTTCAGAAATCCACCAGTTTTAACCAGACCTAAACCTTAGTCCTAACCCTTACCCTAAAAACATTAAATTGCAATAGCAGACTACTTCAAAAAAAAGAGAAGCTTATTACTCTAAACCCCACCAATAACTTTTCAAGCTTAAAGCAGGGTAAACTAATCAAGATGGGAGGTGAATTGTAAAGAAGAAACATCCAAATTTACCGTATCCTTAATCCATCAAACTCTATCCACATCCCTAACCCTAATTCTGGGGATATCTCGAAGCCAGCACTGGCGGAGGCACTCTGGTGACACGCGCTGTCCCGGGCATTCAACCCTTAACTTTCACTCCGAGAAGCTCAATATTATCCATCAGAAATACCATTGCCGTGGTTAGCTTGGCTACTGCGAAGAGTTAGTCTCTGTTGCTGTGGTATTCTCTGTGCGATTGTCTGCCTGAGCTGATGAAACCCTTACGCTAAGCGAAACATAGAAAGGGCCATCCATTAATTCTATCCAAGACTTTCACTCCGAGAAGCTTGGTACTTTCCATCAGAAATGCCATTGCCGTGGTTAGCTTGGCTACTGCGAAGGGTTCGTCTCTGTGCGATTGTCTGCCTGAGCTGATAAAACCCTTACACTAAGCGAAACCTATAGAAAGAGCCGTCCATTAATTTTACCCAAGACTTTCACTCTGAGAAGCTTGGTACTTTCCATCAGAAATGCCATTGCCGTGGTTAGCTTGGCTACTGTGAAGCGTTCTTCTCTGTTGCTGTGGAATTCTCTGTGCAATTGTCTGCCTGAGCTGATAAAACCCTTACGCTAAGCGAAACATAGAAAGGGCCATCCATTAATTCTATCCAAGACTTTCACTCCGAGAAGCTTGGTACTTTCCATCAGAAATGCCATTGCCGTGGTTAGCTTGGCTACTGCGAAGGGTTCGTCTCTGTGCGATTGTCTGCCTGAGCTGATAAAACCCTTACACTAAGCGAAACCTATAGAAAGAGCCGTCCATTAATTTTATCTAAGACTAACTCCGAGAAGCTTGGTACTTTCCATCAGGAATGCCATTGCCGTGTTTAGCTTGGCTACTGCAAAGAGTTCGTCTCTGTTGCTGTGGTATTCTCTGTGCGATTGTCTGCCTGAGCTGATAAAACCCTTACGCTAAGCGTAACATAGAAAGAGCCGTCCATTAATTTTACCCAAGACTTTCACTCTGAGAAGCTTGGTACTTTCCATCAGAAATGCCATTGCCGTGGTTAGCTTGGCTACTGTGAAGAGTTAGTCTCTGTTGCTGTGCGATTGTCTGCCTGAGCTGATAAAACCCTTACACTAAGCGAAACATATAAAAAGAGCCGTCCATTAATTCTATCCAAGACTTTCACTCCGAGAACCTTGGTACTTTCCATCAGAAATGCCATTGCCGTGTTTAGCTTGGCTACTGCAAAGAGTCTCTGTCACTGTGGTATTCTCTGTGCGATTGTCTGCCTGAGCTGATAAAACCCTTACGCTAAGCGAAACATAGAAAGAGCCGTCCATTAATTCTATCCAAGACTTTCACTCCGAGAAGCTTGGTACTTTCCATCAGGAATACCATTGCCGTGGTTAGCTTGGCTACTGCGAAGAGTTAGTTTCTTTTGCTGTGGTATTCTCTGTGCGATTGTCTGCCTCAGCTGATAAAACCCATACTCTAAGCGAAACATGTAGAAAGAGCCATCTTGTTCTATATTTTTCAGTCAGGGTTGGTGTAGGGTTATGGTCAGCAACAGAGACTGTCTGCCTGTGCAGATAAAACCCTTATACTAAATCTATCCCAACCCTTTAAAATGTAGAAAGAGCCATCTGTTAATTGTATACAAAGCTAAAGCTCCAGGACACTCAGTATTTCCCATCAGAAATGCCATTGCTGTGGTTAGCTTGACTCCAGCTAAGAATTAATCCCACAAAGAATACCATAGTAACAGAGACTGTCTTGGAGGTTGCCAAACTAACCACTGCAGTGGCGTTTCTGATGGAAAGTACAGAGCTTCTCGGTGTGAAAGGTTTGGATAAAATTAACGGATAGCTCATTCTACATTTGTTTTTTTTTTTGTTTTTTTGCTCCTTTATGGGAGCTTCGCGGAAGGAGCGCATTCTGAGGGGTTAAAAAGGGGGAACATTTCATAAATCCACCAGTTTTATCCAGACCTAAACCTTAGTCCTAACCCTTACCCTAAAAACATTAAATTGCAATAGCAGACGACTTCCAAAAAAAAGAGAAGAAGCTTATATTACTCTAAACCCCACCAATAACTTTTCAAGCTTAAAGCAGGGTAAACTAATCAAGATGGGAGGTGAATTGTAAAGAAGAAACATCCAAATTTACCGTATCCTTAATCCATCAAACTCTATCCACATCCCTAACCCTAATTCTGGGGATATCTCGAAGCCAGCACTGGCGGAGGCACTCTGGTGACACGCGCTGGCCCGGGCATTCAACCCTTAACTTTCACTCCGAGAAGCTCAATATTATCCATCAGAAATGCCATTGCCGTGGTTAGCTTGGCTACTGCGAAGGGTTCGTCTCTGTGCGATTGTCTGCCTGAGCTGATAAAACCCTTACACTAAGCGAAACCTATAGAAAGAGCCGTCCATTAATTTTATCTAAGACTAACTCCGAGAAGCTTGGTACTTTCCATCAGGAATGCCATTGCCGTGTTTAGCTTGGCTACTGCAAAGAGTTCGTCTCTGTTGCTGTGGTATTCTCTGTGCGATTGTCTGCCTGAGCTGATAAAACCCTTACGCTAAGCGTAACATAGAAAGAGCCGTCCATTAATTTTACCCAAGACTTTCACTCTGAGAAGCTTGGTACTTTCCATCAGAAATGCCATTGCCGTGGTTAGCTTGGCTACTGTGAAGAGTTAGTCTCTGTTGCTGTGCGATTGTCTGCCTGAGCTGATAAAACCCTTACACTAAGCGAAACATATAAAAAGAGCCGTCCATTAATTCTATCCAAGACTTTCACTCCGAGAACCTTGGTACTTTCCATCAGAAATGCCATTGCCGTGTTTAGCTTGGCTACTGCAAAGAGTCTCTGTCACTGTGGTATTCTCTGTGCGATTGTCTGCCTGAGCTGATAAAACCCTTACGCTAAGCGAAACATAGAAAGAGCCGTCCATTAATTCTATCCAAGACTTTCACTCCGAGAAGCTTGGTACTTTCCATCAGGAATACCATTGCCGTGGTTAGCTTGGCTACTGCGAAGAGTTAGTTTCTTTTGCTGTGGTATTCTCTGTGCGATTGTCTGCCTCAGCTGATAAAACCCATACTCTAAGCGAAACATGTAGAAAGAGCCATCTTGTTCTATATTTTTCAGTCAGGGTTGGTGTAGGGTTATGGTCAGCAACAGAGACTGTCTGCCTGTGCAGATAAAACCCTTATACTAAATCTATCCCAACCCTTTAAAATGTAGAAAGAGCCATCTGTTAATTGTATACAAAGCTAAAGCTCCAGGACACTCAGTATTTCCCATCAGAAATGCCATTGCTGTGGTTAGCTTGACTCCAGCTAAGAATTAATCCCACAAAGAATACCATAGTAACAGAGACTGTCTTGGAGGTTGCCAAACTAACCACTGCAGTGGCGTTTCTGATGGAAAGTACAGAGCTTCTCGGTGTGAAAGGTTTGGATAAAATTAACGGATAGCTCATTCTACATTTGTTTTTTTTTTTGTTTTTTTGCTCCTTTATGGGAGCTTCGCGGAAGGAGCGCATTCTGAGGGGTTAAAAAGGGGGAACATTTCATAAATCCACCAGTTTTATCCAGACCTAAACCTTAGTCCTAACCCTTACCCTAAAAACATTAAATTGCAATAGCAGACGACTTCCAAAAAAAAGAGAAGAAGCTTATATTACTCTAAACCCCACCAATAACTTTTCAAGCTTAAAGCAGGGTAAACTAATCAAGATGGGAGGTGAATTGTAAAGAAGAAACATCCAAATTTACCGTATCCTTAATCCATCAAACTCTATCCACATCCCTAACCCTAATTCTGGGGATATCTCGAAGCCAGCACTGGCGGAGGCACTCTGGTGACACGCGCTGGCCCGGGCATTCAACCCTTAACTTTCACTCCGAGAAGCTCAATATTATCCATCAGAAATACCATTGCCGTGGTTAGCTTGGCTACTGCGAAGAGTTAGTCTCTGTTGCTGTGGTATTCTCTGTGCGATTGTCTGCCTGAGCTGATAAAACCCTTACCCTAAGCGAAACATATAGAAAGAAACGTCCATTAATTTTATCCAAGACTTTCACTCCGAGAAGCTTGGTACTTTCCATCAGAAATGCCATTGCCGTGGTTAGCTTGGCTACTGTGAAGCGTTCTTCTCTGTTGCTGTGGAATTCTCTGTGCAATTGTCTGCCTGAGCTGATAAAACCCTTACGCTAAGCGAAACATAGAAAGGGCCATCCATTAATTCTATCCAAGACTTTCACTCCGAGAAGCTTGGTACTTTCCATCAGAAATGCCATTGCCGTGGTTAGCTTGGCTACTGCGAAGGGTTCGTCTCTGTGCGATTGTCTGCCTGAGCTGATAAAACCCTTACACTAAGCGAAACCTATAGAAAGAGCCGTCCATTAATTTTATCTAAGACTAACTCCGAGAAGCTTGGTACTTTCCATCAGGAATGCCATTGCCGTGTTTAGCTTGGCTACTGCAAAGAGTTGGTCTCTGTTGCTCTGGTATTCTCTGTGCGATTGTCTGCCTGAGCTGATAAAACCCTAACGCTAAGCGAAACATGTAGAAAGAGCCGTCCAATAATTTTATCCAAAACTGTCACTCCGAGAAGCTTGGTACTATCCATCAGAAATACCATTGCCGTGGTTAGCTTGGCTAATGTGAAGAGTTCGTCTCTGTTGCTGTGGTATTCTCTGTGCGATTGTCTGTCTGAGCTGATAAAACCCTTATACTAAGCGAAACATATCGAAAGAGCCGTCCATTAATCCTATCCAAGACTTTCACTCCGAGAAGCTTGGTACTTTCCATCAGAAATGCCATTGCCGTGGTTAGCTTGGCTACTGCGAAGAGTTAGTCTCTGTTGCTGTGGTATTCTCTGTGGGATTAATTCTTAGGAGGCAAGCTAACCACAGCAATGGCATTTCTGATGGGAAATACTGAGTGTCTTGGAGCTTTAGGTTTGTATACAATTAAAAGATGGCTCTTTCTACATTTTAAAGGGTTGGGATAGATTTAGTATAAGGGACTGGATAAAATTAACGGATAGCTCATTCTACATTTGGTTTTTTTTTTTTTTTTTGCTCCTTTATGGGAGCTTCGAGGAAGGAGCGCATTCTGAGGGGTTAAAAAGGGGGAACATTTCATAAATCCACCAGTTTTATCCAGACCTAAACCTTAGTCCTAACCCTTACCCTAAAAACATTAAATTGCAATAGCAGACTACTTCAAAAAAAAGAGAAGAAGCTTATATTACTCTAAACCCCACCAATAACTTTTCAAGCTTAAAGCAGGGTAAACTAATCAAGATGGGAGGTGAATTGTAAAGAAGAAACATCCAAATTTACCGTATCCTTAATCCATCAAACTCTATCCACATCCCTAACCCTAATTCTGGGGATATCTCGAAGCCAGCACTGGCGGAGGCACTCTGGTGACACGCGCTGGCCAGGGCATTCAACCCTTAACTTTCACTCCGAGAAGCTCAATATTATCCATCAGAAATACCATTGCCGTGGTTAGCTTGGCTACTGCGAAGAGTTAGTCTCTGTTGCTGTGGTATTCTCTGTGCGATTGTCTGCCTGAGCTGATAAAACCCTTACACTAAGCGAAACATATAGAAAGAAACGTCCATTAATTTTATCCAAGACTTTCACTCCGAGAAGCTTGGTACTTTCCATCAGAAATGCCATTGCCGTTGCTAGCTTGGCTACTGCTAAGAGTTAGTCTCGTTTGCTGTGGTATTCTTTGTGCGATTGCCTGCCTGAGCTGATAAAACCCTTCAATTAAGCGAAACATAAAGAGCCGTCCATTAATTTTATCCAAGACTTTCACTCCGAGAAGCTTGGTACTTTCCGTCAGAAATGCCATTGCCGTGGTTAGCTTGGCTACTGCGAAGACTTGGTCTCTGTTGCTCTGGTATTCTCTGTGCGATTGACTGCCTGAGCTGATAAAACCCTAACGCTAAGCGAAACATGTAGAAAGAGCCGTCCATTAATTTTATCCAAAACTTTCACTCCGAGAAGCTTGGTACTATCCATCAGAAATGCCATTGCCGTGGTTAGCTTGGCTAATGTGAAGAGTTCGTCTCTGTTGCTGTGGTATTCTCTGCGATTGTCTCTCTGAGCTGATAAAACCCTTATACTAAGCGAAACATATCGAAAGAGCCGTCCATTAATTCTATCCAAGACTTTCCCTCCGAGAAGCTTGGTACTTTCCATCAGAAATGCCATTGCCGTGGTTAGCTTGGCTACTGCGAAGAGTTAGTCTCTGTTGCTGTGGTATTCTCATTGCGATTGTCTGCCATAGCTGAAAAAATCCTTACGCTAAGCAAAACATATAGAAAGAACCGTCCATTAATTCTATCCAAGACTTTCACTCCGAGAAGCTTGGTACTTTCCATCAGAAATGCCACTGCCATGGTTAGCTTGGCTACTGCGAAGAGGTCGTCGCTGTTGCTGTGGTATTCTCTGTGCGATTGTCTGCCTGAGCTGATAAAACCCTTAAGCTAAGCGAAACATAGAAAGAGCCGTCCCTTAATTTCCTCCAAGACTTTCACTCCGAGAAGCTTGGTACTTTCCATCAGAAATGCCATTGCCATGGTCAGCTTGGCTACTGCGAAGAGTTAGTCTCTGTTGCTGTGGTATTCTCTGTGCGATTGTCTGCCTGAGCTGATAAAACCCTTACACTAAGCCAAACATAGAAAGATCCATCCATTAATTTTATCCAAGACTTTCACTCCGAGAAGCTTGGTACTTTCCATCAGGAATGCCATTGCCGTGGTTAGCTTGGCTACTGCGAATAGTTAGTCTCTGTTGCTGTGGTATTCTCTGTGCGATTGTCTGCCTGAGTTGATAAAACCCTTACCCTAAGCGAAACATGGAAAGAGCCGTCCAGTAATTTTATCTAAGACTTTCGCTTCGAGAGGCTTCGTACTTTCCATCAGAAATGCCACTGCCGGGGTTAGCATGGCTACTGCGAAGAGTTAGACTCTGTTGCTGTGGTATTCTCTGTGCGAATGTCTACCTGAGCTGATTAAACCCATACCCTAAGCGAAACATGTAGAAATAGCCATCTTGTTCTACATTTTTCAGTCAGGGTTGGTGTTGGGTTATGGTCAGCAACAGAGACTGTCTGCCTGTGCAGATAAAACCCTTATACTAAACCTATCCCAACCCTTTAAAAATGTAGAAAGAGCCATCTGTTAATTGTATACCAACCTAAAGCTCCAAGACACTCAGTATTTCCCATCAGAAATGCCATTGCCATGGTTAGCTTGACTCCTGCTAAGAATTAATCCCACAAAGAATACCATAGTAACAGAGACTGTCTTGGCGGTTGCCAAGCTAACTACTGCAGTGGCCTTTCTGATGGAAAGTACAGAGCTTCTCGGTGTGAAAGGACTGGATATAATTAACGGATAGCTCATTCTACATTTTTTTTTTTTTTGCTCCTGTATGGGAGCTTCGAGGAAGGAGCGCATTCTGAGGGGTTAAAAAGGGGGAACATTTCAGAAATCCACCAGTTTTATCCAGACCTAAAGCTTAGTCGTAACCCTTACCCTAAAAACATTAAATTGCAATAGCAGACTACTTCAAAAAAAAGAGAAGAAGCATATATTACTCTAAACCCCACCAATAACTTTTCAAGCTTAAAGCAGGGTAAACTAATCAAGATGGGAGGTGAATTGTAAAGAAGAAACATCCAAATTTACCGTATCCTTAATCCATCAAACTCTATCCACATCCCTAACCCTAATTCTGGTGATATCTCGAAGCCAGCACTGGCGGAGGCACTCTGGTGACACGCGCTGGCCCGGGCATTCAACCCTTAACTTTCACTCCGAGAAGCTCAATATTATCCATCAGAAATGCCATTGCCGTGGTTAGCTTGGCTACTGCGAAGAGTTAGTCTCTGTTGCTGTGGTATTCTCTGTGCGATTGTCTGCCTGAGCTGATAAAACCCTTACACTAAGCGAAACATATAGAAAGAAACGTCCATTAATTTTATCCAAGACTTTCACTCCGAGAAGCTTGGTACTTTCCATCAGAAATGCCATTGTCTCGGTTAGCTTGGCTACTGCGAAGACTTAGTCTCTGTTGCTGTGGTATTCTCTTTGCGATTGTCTGCCTGAGCTGATAAAACCCTTACACTAAGCGAAACATATAAAAAGAGCCGTCCATTAATTTTATCCAAGACTTTCACTCCGAGAAGCTTGGTACTTTCCATCAGGAATGCCATTGCCATGGTTAGCTTGGCTACTGTAAAGAGTTGGTCTCTGTTGCTGTGGTATTCTCTGTGCGATTGTCTGCCTGAGCTGATAAAACCCTTACACTAACCGAAAAATATAGAAAGAAACTTCCATTAATTTTATCCAAGACTTTCACTCCGAGAAGCTTGGTACTTTACATCAGAAATACTATTGCCGTGGTTAGCTTGGCTACTGCGAAGAGTTCGTCTCTGTTGCTGTGGTATTCTCTGTGCGATTGTCTGCCTGAGCTGATAAAACCCTTACGCTAAGGGAAACATAGAAAGGGCCATCCATTAATTTTATCCAAGATTTTCACTCCGAGAAGCTTGGTACTTTCCATCAGAAATGCCATTGCCGTGGTTAGCTTGGCTACTGCGAAGAGTTCGTCTCTGTGCGATTGTCTGCCTGAGCTGATAAAACCCTTACACTAAGCGAAACCTATAGAAAGAGCCGTCCATTAATTTTATCCAAGACTTTAACTCCGAGAAGCTTGGTACTTTCCATCAGGAATGCCATTGCCGTGTTTAGCTTGGCTACTGCAAAGAGTTGGTCTCTGTTGCTGTGGTATTCTCTGTGCGATTGTCTGCCTCAGCTGATAAAACCCATACTCTAAGCGAAACATGTAGAAAGAGCCATCTTGTTCTATATTTTTCAGTCAGGGTTGGTGTAGGGTTATGGTCAGCAACAGAGACTGTCTGCCTGTGCAGATAAAACCCTCATACTAAATCTATCCCAACCCTTTAAAATGTAGAAAGAGCCGTTTGTTTATTGTATACCAACCTAAAGCTCCAAGACACTCAGTATTTCCCATCAGAAATGCCATTGCTGTGGTTAGCTTGACTCCTGCTAAGTAATCCCACAAAGAATACCATAGTAACAGAGACTGTCTTGGCGGTTGCCAAGCTAACCACTGCAGTGGCATTTCTGATGCAAAGTACAGAGCTTCTCGGTGTGAAAGGACTGGATAAAATTAACGGATAGCTCATTCTACATTTTTTTTTTGTTTTTTTGCTCCTTTATGGGAGCTTCGAGGAAGGAGCGCATTCTGAGGGGTTAAAAAGGGGGAACATTTCATAAATCCGCCAGTTTTATCCAGACCTAAACCTTAGTCCTAACCCTTACCCTTAAAACATAAAATTGCAATAGCAGACTACTTCAAAAAAAAGAGAAGAAGTTTATGTTACTCTAAACCCCACCAATAACTTTTCAAGCTTAAAGCAGGGTAAACTAATCAAGATGGGAGGTGAATTGTAAAGAAGAAACATCCAAATTTACCGTATCCTTAATCCATCAAACTCTATCCACATCCCTAACCCTAATTCTGGGGATATCTCGAAGCCAGCACTGGCGGAGGCACTCTGGTGACACGCGCTGGCCCGGGCATTCAACCCTTAACTTTCACTCCGAGAAGCTCAATATTATCCATCAGAAATGCCATTGCCGTGGTTAGCTTGGCTACTGCGAAGAGTTAGTCTCTGTTGCTGTGGTATTGTCTGCCTGAGCTGATAAAACCCTTACCCTAAGCGAAACATAGAAAGAGCCGTCCAGTAATTTTCTCTAAAACTTTCGCTTCGAGAAGCTTGGTCCTTCCATCAGAAATGCCATTGCTGTGGGTAGCTTGGCTACTGCGAAGACCGTCTCTGTTGCTGTGGTATTTTCTGTGCGATTGTCTGCCTGAGCTGATAAAACCCTTACGCTAAGCGAAACATAGAAAGAGCCGTCCCTTAATTTCATCCGAGACTTTCACTCCGAGAAGCTTGGTACTTTCCATCAGAAATGCCATTGCCATGGTCAGCTGGCTACTGCGAAGAGTTAGTCTCTGTTGCTGTGGTATTCTCTTTGCGATTGTCTGCCTGAGCTGATAAAACCCTTACACTTAGCGAATCATAGAAAGATCCATCCATTAATTTTATCCAAGACTTTCACTCCAAGAAGCTTGGTACTTTCCATCAGAAATGTCATTGCCGTGGTTAGCTTGGCTACTGCGAAGAGTTCGTCTCTGTTGCTGTGGAATTCTCTGTGCGATTGTCTGCCTGAGCTGATAAATCCCTTACGCTAAGCGTAACATAGAAAGAGCCGTCCATTAATTTTACCCAAGACTTTCACTCTGAGAAGCTTGATACTTTCCATCAGAAATGCCATTGCCTTGGTTAGCTTGGCTACTGTGAAGAGTTAGTCTCTGTTGCTGTGCGATTGTCTGCTTGAGCTGATAAAACCCTTACACTAAGCGAAACATATAAAAAGAGCCGTCCATTAATTCTATCCAAGACTTTCACTCCGAGAAGCTTGGTACTTTCCATCAGAAATGCCATTGCCGTGGTTAGCTTGGCTACTGCGAAGAGGTCGTCTCTGTTGCTGTGGTATTCTCTGTGCGATTGTCTGCCTGAGCTGATAAAACCCTTACGCTAAGCGAAACATAGAAAGAGCCGTCCCTTAATTTCATCCGAGACTTTCACTCCGAGAAGCTTGGTACTTTCCATCAGAAATGCCATTGCCATGGTCAGCTGGCTACTGCGAAGAGTTCGTCTCTGTTGCTGTGGTATTCTCTGTGCGATTGTCTGCCTGAGCTGATAAAACCATTACACTTAGCGAATCATAGAAAGATCCATCCATTAATTTTATCCAAGACTTTCACTCCAAGAAGCTTGGTACTTTCCATCAGAAATGTCATTGCCGTGGTTAGCTTGGCTACTGCGAAGAGTTCGTCTCTGTTGCTGTGGAATTCTCTGTGCGATTGTCTGCTTGAGCTGATAAATCCCTTACGCTAAGCGTAACATAGAAAGAGCCGTCCATTAATTTTACCCAAGACTTTCACTCTGAGAAGCTTGGTACTTTCCATCAGAAATGCCATTGCCGTGGTTAGCTTGGCTACTGTGAAGAGTTGGTCTCTGTTGCTGTGCGATTGTCTGCCTGAGCTGATAAAACCCTTACACTAAGCGAAACATATAAAAAGAGCCGTCCATTAATTCTATCCAAGACTTTCACTCCGAGAAGCTTGGTACTTTCCATCAGAAATGCCATTGCCGTGTTTAGCTTGGCTACTGCAAAGAGTTAGTCTCTGTTGCTGTGGTATTCTCTGTGCGATTGTCTGCCTGAGCTGATAAAACCCTTACACTAAGCGAAACATAGAAAGAGCGGTCCATTAATTCTATCCAAGACTTTCACTCCGAGAAGCTTGGAACTTTCCATCAGAAATGCTATTGCCGTGGTTAGCTTGGCTACTGCAAAGAGTTATTCTCTGTTGTATTTTTTTTTGTGGGATTGTCTGCCTGAGCAGATAATCCCTAACCCAAACCTTATCTCAAGTGAAACATGTAGAAAGCTCTTTGTTCATTTTATGCAAAACTTTTACTCTGAAAAGCTCAGTACTTTCCATCAGAAATACCATTGCCGTGGTTAGCTTGGCTGCTGTGACGAGTTGGTGTCTTGCTGTGGTATTCTCTGTAGGATTGTGTGCCAGAGCAGATGAAACCCTTGCCCCAAACCTAATTGAAAGATATGGAGCCATCCGTTATGTTCAGCCAAACCTAATCCTACTTTCGGGGTTAAGTTCTTTAGTTTTATCGTGAGAAATGTTTTTCTAAAGTGAGCCCTGCCACCCACGATGATGAGCTGGGGTGCATCTTCCTGAGCGCTAAGCGGGTACAGAGAAGTGGTTTAATCACAAGCTCTGTGCTTTAGATGATGTTTAATGTTCCTTTCATGGGAGCATCAAGAGAAGGGGCATGTTCTGAGTGGTAAAAAGGACAAAAGTGCAGAATTTCATCAATTTGATCTAACCCTAAACCTTAGTTTTAACTCTTAACACATTAAATTGCAATTGCAGAAAAGTTCAATTTAAAAAAAAAAAACAAACAAACAAAAAACACTTGTATTGTTTCAAACCCCACCAACAACTTTTCAAGTTTAAAACGGGATAAAGTAATCAAGATATAAGACAATGGGAGATCAGTTGTAACGAATAAACACCCAAATTGCCCCTAGACTTAACCAATCAAACTCTATCCCTAACCCTAATCCTTGGGGTATTTCTAATCCAGCACTTGGGC
Source organism: Lampris incognitus (assembly GCF_029633865.1). Classification (NCBI taxonomy): domain Eukaryota; kingdom Metazoa; phylum Chordata; class Actinopteri; order Lampriformes; family Lampridae; genus Lampris; species Lampris incognitus. The sequence continues at coordinate 215,202 of NW_026611090.1, forward strand.
ATTGGCGGAGGTGCTCAGTTGACATGTGTTGGCTCTGGCATTCAACCCTAACCGTAAAGTTAACCTAGTATTTTCAATCTGAAATGCCCTTGCCGTGGTTAGCTTGGCTACTGCGAAGAGTTGGTCTCTGTTGCTGTGGTATTCTCTGTGCGATTGACTGCCTGAGCTGATAAAACCCTAACGCTAAGCGAAACATGTAGAAAAAGTCGTCCATTAATTTTATCCAAAACTTTCACTCCGAGAAGCTTGGTACATTCCATCAGAAATGCCATTGCCGTGGTAAGCTTGGCTACTGCGAAGAGTTGGTCTCTGTTGCTGTGGTATTCTCTGTGCGATTGTCTGCCTGAGCTGATAAAACCCTTATACTAACTGAAATATTTTGAAAGAGCCGTTCAGTATTTTTATTCAAAATTTTTACGAGTACCTCTATTTTCCATCATAAATGCCATTGCCGTGGTTAGTTTGGCTACAATTAAGAGTTGGTCTCTGTTGCTATGGTATTCTCTGTGCGATTATCTGCTAAAACAGGTAACACACTTACCCTAACCCAACCAAAACATGTAGGAAGAGCCATCCGTTAATTTTGTCCAAAACTTTCACTCCAAGATGCTCGGTTTTTCCTTCAAAAATGCCATTGCCATGGTTACCTTGGCTACCACGAAGAGTTAGTCTCTGTCGCTGTTGTGTTTCTGAGGGATTGTCCGCCTAAACGGATAAAACCCTTACTCTAAGCGAAACATTTAGAAAGCACTCTGTTAATTTCATCCAAAATTTTCAGTCCGAGAAGCCTGGTTCTTTCCTTCAGAAATGCCATTGCCGTGGGTAGCTTCGCTACTGCGAAGAGTTAGTCTCTGTTGCTGTGGTATTCTCTGTTCGATTGTCTGCCTGAGCAGATAATGCCCTTACAACTTAACAAAATATATAGAAAAAGCCGTCCAGTAATTTTATCATAACTTTTACTATGAGTAGCTTGGTACTTTTCATCAGAAATTCCATTTTCGTAGTTAGCTTGGCTACAATGAAGGGTTAGTCTCTGTTGCTGTTGTATTTCTGCGATTGTCTGCTTAAACAGGTAACACACTTACCCTAACCCAACCAAAGCATGTAGGAAGAGCTGTCCGTTAATTTTATCCAAAAACATTCACTCCAAGAAGCTCGGTTCTTTGCTTCAGAAATTCCATTGCCGTGGTTAGCTTGGCTACCACGAAGAGTTGGTCTCTGTTGCTTTTGTATTTCTGAGGGATTGTCCGCCTAAACGGATAAAACCCTTAGACCAAGCGAAATATGTAGAAAAGCCAGGCATTAATTTTACCCTAATCTTTCCCTCCAAGAAGCTTGGTACTTTCCATCAGAAATGCCATTGCCGTGGTTAGCTTGGCTACCACGAAGAGTTAGTCTCTGTTGCTGTTGTATGTCTGCGATTGTTTGCTTAAACGGGTAACGCACTTACCCTAACCCAACCAAAACATGTAGGAAGAGCCGTCCGTTAATTTTATCCAAAACATTCACTCCAAGAAGCTCGGTTCTTTGCTTCAGAAATTCCATTGCCGTGGTTAGCTTGGCTACCACAAAGAGTTGGTCTCTGTTTCTGTTGTATTTCTGAGGGATTGTCTGCCTCAATGGATAAAACCCTTAGACAAAGGGAAATATGTAGAAAAGCCGTGCATTAATTTTACCCAAATCTTTCCCTCCAAGAAGCTCGGTACTTTCCATCAAAAATGCCATGGACGTAATTAGCTTGGCTACCACGAAGAGTTATTCTCTGTTGCTGTTGTATTTCTGTGGGATTGTCCGCCTGAACAGATAAAACCCTTATCTTAAGCGAAATTTGTAGCCAGCGGCGTCCAGTAATGTTATCCAAAACATTCACACCGAGAAGCTTGGTACTTTCCATCAGGAATGCCATTGCCGTAGTTAGCTTGGCTACTACGAAGAGTTAGTCTCTGTTGCTGTGGTGTTCTCTGTGCGATTGACTGCCTGAGCTGATAAAACGCTAAGCGAAACATGTAGGAAGAGCCGTCCATTCATTTTACCCAAAATTTTCACTCCGAGAAGCTTGGTACTTTCCATCAGTACTGCCATTGCCGTAGTTAGCTTGGCTACTACGAAGAGTTACTGTTGCTGTGGTGTACTCTGTGTGATTGTCTGCCTGAGCTGATAAAACCCTTACACTAAGCGAAATATAAAGAGCTGTCCAGTAATTTTATGCCAAACTTTCACTCCGAGAAGCTTGGTACTTTCCATCAGAAATGCCATTGCCGTGGTTAGCTTGGCTACTGCGAAGAGTTGGTCTCTGTTGCTGTGGTATTCTCTGTGCGATTGACTGCCTGAGCTGATAAAACCCTTACACTAAGCGAAACATATAGAAAGAAACGTCCATTAATTTTATCCAATACTTTCACTCCGAGAAGCTTGGTACTTTCCATCAGAAATGCCATTGCTGTAGTTAGCTTGGCTACTATGAAGAGTTAGTCTCTGTCGCTGTGGGATTGTCCGCCTGAGCAGGTAAAACTCTTACCCCAACCCAACTGAAACATGTAGAAAGAACCATCCGTTTATTTTACCCATAACTATTGCTGCGACAAGCTCGCTGCTGTCCATCAGAAATGCCATTGCTATGGTTGGCTTGGCTACCACCAAGACTGTCTATTGGTGTGGTATTTCTATGGGATTATTTGGCTGAGCAGATAAAACCCTTACTCTTAAGTAAAATATGTAGAAAGAGTCATCTGTTAATTTCATCTGGAACTATCACTCCGAGAAGATCGGTACTTTCCATCAGAAATGACTTTGCTGTGGTTAGTTTGGCTACTATGAAGAGTTAGTCTCTGCTGCCGTGGTATTTTCTGTGGGATTGTCTGCCTGAGCAGATAAAACCGTAACTCTACTCTAACCTAAAGATGTGGAACTACCCAACCCTTAATTTTATCCAAAGATTTTATTCCGAGCAGCTCGGTACATTCCATCTGAAATGCCATTACTGTGGTTAGCTTGTCTATCGAAGTTATTCTCTGCTGCATTGGTATTCTCTAAGATTTTCTGCCTTAGCAGCTAAAACTCTATCCCAATCGAAACATCTAGAAAGAGCAATCCGTTAATTTTATCTGAAACTATCAGTCCATGTTCAGAAATGCTACTGCGAAGAGGTAGTTGATGTTGTATTGTTTGCCTGAGCAGACAAAACTCTTAGCCTAACTCATCCCTAAACGAAAGATGTAGAAAGAGCAATCTGTTAATTTTATCCAAACCTTTCAGTTGGAAAAGCTCAGCATTTTCCATCAGAAATGATTTTGTCATGGATAGCTTGGCTACTGCTAAGAGTTATTCTCTGTTGTGGTATTTTTTTTGTGGGATTGTCTGACTGAGCAGATAAGCCCTAACCCAAACCTTATCTCAAGTGAAACATGTAGAAAGCTCTTTGTTCATTTTATGCAAAACTTTTACTCTGAAAAGCTCAGTACTTTCCATCAGAAATACCATTGCCGTGGTTAGCTTGGCTACTGCGACGAGTTGGTGTCTTGCTGTGGTATTCTCTGTAGGATTGTGTGCCAGAGCAGATGAAACCCTTGCCCCAACCCTAATGGAAAAACATAGAGCCATCCGTTATGTTTAGCCAAACCTAATCCTACTTTCGGGGTTAAGTTTTTTAGTTTTATCGTGAGAAATGTTTTTCTAAAGTGAGTCCCGCCACCCACGACGATGAGCTGGGGTGCTTCTTCCTGAGCACTAAGCGGGTACAGAGAAGTGGTTTAATCACAAGCTCTGTGCTTTAGATGTTCAATGTTTCTTTCATGGGAGCATCAAGAGAAGGGGCATGTTCTGAGTGGTAAAAAGGGAAAAAAGTGCAGAAATTCATCAATTTGATCTAAAGCTAACCCTAAACCTTAGTCTTAACTCTTAAAACATTAAATTGCAATTGCAGAAAAGTTCAATTTAAAAAAAAAAAATACAAAACAAACAAAAAACACTTGTATTGTTTCAAACCCCACCAACACTTTTCAAGTTTAAAACGGGACAAAGTAATCAAGATATAAGACTATGGGAGATCAGTTGTAACGACTAAACACCCAAATTGCCCCTAGACTTAACCAATCAAACTCTATCCCTAACCCTAATCCTTGGGGTATTTCTAATCCAGCACTTGGGCATTGGCGGAGGTGCTCAGTTGACATGTGTTGGCTCTGGCATTCAACCCTAACCATAAAGTTAACCTAGTATTTTCAATCTGAAATGCCCTTGCCGTGGTTAGCTTGGCTACTGCGAAGAGTTGGTCTCTGTTGCTGTGGTATTCTCTGTGCGATTGACTGCCTGAGCTGATAAAACCCTTACACTAAGCGAAACATATAGAAAGAGCCGTCCATAAATTTTATCCAAGACTTTCACTCCGAGAAACTTGGTACTTTCCATCAGAAATGCCATTGCTGTGGTTAGCTTGGCTGCTGCGAAGAGTCAGTCTCTGTTGCTGTGGTATTCTCTGTGCGATTGTCTGCCTGAGCTGATAAAACTCTTAAACTAAGCGAAACATATAGAAAGGGCCGTCCATTAATTTTATCCAAGACTTTCACTCCGAGAAGCTTGGTACTTTCCATCAGAAATGCTGTTGCCGTGGTTAGCTTGGCTACCGCGAAGAGTTGGTCTGTTAATGTGGGGTTTTCTGTGGGATATGCTGCCTGAGCAGATAAAACCTTTACCCTAATACAAACCCCAACCCAAACGTGTTGAAAGAGCCGTCTGTTAGTTTTATCCAAATCTTGCATACCGAGAAGCTCTGTACTTTCCATCAGAAATGTTATTGTTAGCTTGGCAACCTCCAAGACAGTGTCTGTTGCTATGGTATTTGTGGGATTAATTCTTAGCAGGAGCCAAGCTAACCACGGCAATGGTATATCTGGTGTTTCGGAGCTTTGGTTCAGATATAATTAGCGGCTGGCTCTTTCTACATCTTTTTGTAAGGTTTGGGATATGTTTAGTATAAGGGTTTTATCTACTTAGGCAGACAGTCTCTGTCGCTATTGTGTTTCTGCGGGATTTTCCGACTGAACAGATAAAACCCTTACTATAAGTGAAATATGTAGAATAGCCGTTCATTAATTTTATCCACAAGTTTCACTGCAAGAAACTTGATACTTTTCATCAGGAATGCCATTGCCGTAGTTAGCTTGGCTACCACGAAGAGTTAGTCTCTGTTGCTATTGTATTTCTGCGGGATTGTCCGACTGAACAGATAAAACCCTTACTCTAAGTGAAACATGTAGAAACAGCCTCCGTGAAAAATTTTTTTCCGAAGCTGTCGCTCAAACCCGGTACTTGAAAAGAGCAGTGCCATTGCTGTGGTTGGCGTGGCTACGACGAAGTTAGTCTCTGTTGCTGTGGGATTGTCTGTCTGAGCAGGTAAAACACTTGCGCTAACCTAATCGGAACATTGTAGCAAGAGCATACGTCAATAAGATCCAAAACTGTCACTCCGAGAAGCTGGGTACTTTCCATCCGAAATGCCATTGCCGTGGTGAGCTTTGCTACTGCAAAGGGTTAGTCTCAGTTGCTGTGAGATTGTTTGCCTGAGCACATAAAACCCTTAACCAAATCCTACCTCAACCAAAACATGAAGAAAGTCAGTTAGTTTGATCCAAAATTTTGAGTACGAGAAAGTCGGTACTTTATTTCAGAATTTTCATTGCTGTGTTTAGCTTGGCTACCGTGAAGTGTTAGTCTCTGTTGCTTTGCTATTCTGTGTGGGATTGTCTGCCTGAGCAGGTAAAACGCTTACCCTAAACCAACCGAAACATGTAGAAAGAGCCATCCGTTTATTTTACCCAAAACGATCGCTGCGAGAAGCTTGCTACTCTCCATCAGAAATGCCATTGCCATGGTTGGCTTGGCTACCACCAAGACTGTCTGTTGCTGCGGTATTTCTGTGGGATTATCTGGCTGAGCAGATAAAACTCTTACGTGAAACATGTAGAAAGAGTCGTCTGTTAATTTCATCCGGAACTATCACTCCGAGAAGCTCGGTACTTTCCATCAGAAATGACTTTGCTGTGGTTAGTTTGGCCACTATGAAGAGTTAGTCTCTGTTGCTGTGGTATTTTCTTTGCGATTGTGTGGCTGAGCAGATAAAACCCTTACCTTAACTCAAATCCTACCTCAAGCGAAACATGTAGAAAGCGCTGTCCGTTAATTTTATGCAAAGCTTTTACTCTGAGAAGCTCTCTACTTTCCATCAGAAATACCATTGCCGTGGTTAGCTTGGCTACTGCGATGAGTTGGTCTCTATTGCTGTGGTATTGTCTGCCAGAGCAGATAGAACTCTTACCCCAACCGTAACCAAAAGATATAGAGCCATCCATTGAGTTTATCAAAACCTAATACTAATTTCGGGGATAATTTCTTTAGTTTTTATCTTGAGAAATGTTTTTCTAAAGTGCGAGTCACGCCACCCACCATGATGAGCCTGGGGTGCTTCTCCCTGACCGCGAAGCAGGTACAGAGAAGTGGTTTAATCACTCGCTCTGGGCTTTTGGTGACCATTCAGTGTTGCTTTTTATAGTTATCAAGAGGAAGGAGCATGTTCGGTGTGGTAAAAAGGAGGGGCAAAAATGTAGAAATTCATCAATTTTATCTAAACCTACCCCTAAAACTTAGTCCTAACCCTAAAAACATGACAATTGTAGAAGTGCAATTCAATAAAAGAAACACACTTGTATTGCTGCAAACCCCACCAACAACTTTTCAAGTTTAAAACGGGATAAACTAATCAAGAGGGAAGACAATGGGGGATCAAGTGTAAAGAATAAACAACCTCCAAATGGATCCTATACCCAATCCATCAAACTCTCTCCAAATTCGTAACCCTAAACCTGGGGGTATCTGTAAGCCAGTGTTTGGGCATTGTTGAGGCGCCTGGTTGACATATGTTGGCTCTGGCATTCAATTCTCTAACCCTTACCTTTCACTCAGAGAAGCCTAGTATTTCCCATCAAAAGTGCCATTGCCATGGTTGGCGTGGCTAACATGAAGAGTTAATCTCTGTTGCTGTGGGATTTTCTGCCTGAGCAGGTAAAACCTTTACCTTAACACAAACCCTACCCTTGCGTGTTGAAAGAGCCGTATGTTGAATTTTATCCAAACCTTTCACACCGAGAAGCTCTGTACTTTCCATCAGAAATGCCATTGCAATGGTTAGCTTGGCAACCGCCAAGACAGTCTCTGTTGCTATGGTATTCTTTGTGGGATTAATTCTTGGCAGAAGTCAAGCTAACCACGGCAATGGTATTTGACGGAAAATACTGTCACGGAGCTTAAGGTTTGGATATAACTAACGGATGGCTCATTCTACATCTTTCTGTAAGGGTTGGGATAGGTTTAGTGTAAGAGTTTTATCTGCTCAGGCAGACAGTGTCTGTTGCTGTGGTATTCTCTGTGGAAGTACTTTTGAGTAGGAAAAACGCTCACTGTAACCCTTCGCCAACCCTGGCCAAAAGATGTAGAAAAAGACATCCATTAATTATATCCAAAACTTTCATTTTGAGAAGCTCGGTACTTTCCATCAGAAATACCATTTCTATCAAATTATGCAAACCTAATCCTAACCAAAAGATTCAGAAGACTACACTTTCAGCGGTCATTTCTGTCGTTCTTGGCTTGAAAAATGTTTAAGTGTGAGTCCGCCACCCACGATGATGAGCTGCGGTGCTTCTTCCTGAGCATGAAGCAGGTACAGCGAAGTGATTTGATTACAAGTTCTGTGCTTTTGAGGAAAAGATTGTGCTCTGAGTGGTAAAAGAAAAAATTGAGAAAGCCATCAATTACTTTTATTTTAAACCTAACCCTAAAAACATTAAACTGCAATAGCAGTGGACTTCAATTAAAAAAAAATCACTTAATGCTCCAAACCCCACCAACAACTTTTCAAGTTTAAAACAGGATAAACGGTGGATAATCTCAAGCTGTGTGCTTTTGAGGCAAGATGCATCCTCTGATTGGTAAAATGGAGAAATCTATCAATTTTATTGAAACATAACTCTAAAAACAAACTGCCATAGCAAAGAACTTCAATTAAAAAAAAAATCATTTATAATGCTCCAAACCTCACCAGCAATTTTTAAAGTTTAACACGGGATAAACTAATCAAAATACAGGACAGTGGCAGATCAGTTGTAAAGAACAAAAAACATCCAAATTGAACCCTTCAATCTCTCCATAACTCTCATATTGGGGTATCGCTAAGCCAGCGGTTGGGCACCGTCCGCCTGAGCAGAAAAACTTGACCCTAAACTCAAACACTACGTAAACCAAAACATGTAGCAAGGACCATCCGTTGATTTTATCCAAAACTTTTACTACGAGAAGCTTGGTACTTTCCATCAGAAATGCAATTGGCGTGGTTAGCTTGGCTGCTGCGAAGAGTCAGTCTCTGTTGCTGTGGTATTCTCTGTGCGATTGTCTGCCTGAGCTGATAAAACTCTTAAACTAAGCGAAACATATAGAAAGGGCCGTCCATTAATTTTATCCAAGACTTTCACTCCGAGAAGCTTGGTACTTTCCATCAGAAATGCTGTTGCCGTGGTTAGTTTGGCTACCGCGAAGAGTTGGTCTGTTAATGTGGGGTTTTCTGTGGGATTTGCTGCCTGAGCCGATAAAACCTTTACCCTAATACAAACCCCAACCCAAACGTGTTGAAAGAGCCGTCTGTTAGTTTTATCCAAATCTTGCATACCGAGAAGCTCTGTACTTTCCATCAGAAATGTTATTGTTAGCTTGGCAACCTCCAAGACAGTGTCTGTTGCTATGGTATTTGTGGGATTAATTCTTAGCAGGAGCCAAGCTAACCACGGCAATGGTATATCTGGTGTTTCGGAGCTTTGGTTCAGATATAATTAGCGGCTGGCTCTTTCTACATCTTTTTGTAAGGGTTGGGATAGGTTTAGTATAAGGGTTTTATCTACTTAGGCAGACAGTCTCTGTTGCTATTGTGTTTCTGCGGGATTTTCCGACTGAACAGATAAAACCCTTACTATAAGTGAAATATGTAGAATAGCCGTTCATTAATTTTATCCACAAGTTTCACTGCAAGAAACTTGATACTTTTCATCAGGAATGCCATTGCCGTAGTTAGCTTGGCTACCACGAAGAGTTAGTCTCTGTTGCTATTGTATTTCTGCGGGATTGTCCGACTGAACAGATAAAACCCTTACTCTAAGTGAAACATGTAGAAACAGCCTCCGTGAAAAAAATTTTTCCGAAGCTGTCGCTCAAACCCGGTACTTGAAAAGAGCCGTGCCATTGCTGTGGTTGGCGTGGCTACGACGAAGTTGGTCTCTGTTGCTGTGGGATTGTCTGTCTGAGCAGGTAAAACACGTGCGCTAACCTAATCGGAACATTGTAGCAAGAGCATACGTCAATAAGATCCAAAACTGTCACTCCGAGAAGCTGGGTACTTTCCATCCGAAATGCCATTGCCGTGGTGAGCTTTGCTACTGCAAAGGGTTAGTCTCAGTTGCTGTGAGATTGTTTGCCTGAGCACATAAAACCCTTAACCAAATCCTACCTCAACCAAAACATGAAGAAAGTCAGTTAGTTTGATCCAAAATTTTGAGTACGAGAAAGTCGGTACTTTATTTCAGAATTTTCATTGCTGTGTTTAGCTTGGCTACCGTGAAGTGTTAGTCTCTGTTGCTTTGCTATTCTGTGTGGGATTGTCTGCCTGAGCAGGTAAAACGCTTACCCTAAACCAACCGAAACATGTAGAAAGAGCCATCCGTTTATTTTACCCAAAACTATCGCTGCGAGAAGCTTGCTACTCTCCATCAGAAATGCCATTGCCATGGTTGGCTTGGCTACCACCAAGACTGTCTGTTGCTGCGGTATTTCTGTGGGATTATCTGGCTGAGCAGATAAAACTCTTACGTGAAACATGTAGAAAGAGTCGTCTGTTAATTTCATCCGGAACTATCACTCCGAGAAGCTCGGTACTTTCCATCAGAAATGACTTTGCTGTGGTTAGTTTGGCCACTATGAAGAGTTAGTCTCTGTTGCTGTGGTATTTTCTTTGCGATTGTGTGGCTGAGCAGATAAAACCCTTACCTTAACTCAAATCCTACCTCAAGCGAAACATGTAGAAAGCGCTATCCGTTAATTTTATGCAAAGCTTTTACTCTGAGAAGCTCTCTACTTTCCATCAGAAATACCATTGCCGTGGTAAGCTTGGCTACTGCGATGAGTTGGTCTCTATTGCTGTGGTATTGTCTGTAGGATTGTCTGCCAGAGCAGATAGAACTCTTACCCCAACCGTAACCAAAAGATATAGAGCCATCCATTGAGTTTATCAAAACCTAATACTAATTTCGGGGATAATTTCTTTAGTTTTTATCTTGAGAAATGTTTTTCTAAAGTGCGAGTCACGCCACCCACCATGATGAGCCTGGGGTGCTTCTCCCTGACCGCGAAGCAGGTACAGAGAAGTGGTTTAATCACTCGCTATGTGCTTTTGGTGACCATTCAGTGTTGCTTTTTATAGAGTTATCAAGAGGAAGGAGCATGTTCGGTGTGGTAAAAAGGAGGGGCAAAAATGTAGAAATTCATCAATTTTATCTAAACCTACCCCTAAAACTTAGTCCTAACCGTAAAAACATGACAATTGTAGAAGTGCAATTCAATAAAAGAAACACTTGTATTGCTGCAAACCCCACCAACAACTTTTCAAGTTTAAAACGGGATAAACTAATCAAGAGGGAAGACAATGGGGGATCAAGTGTAAAGAATAAACAACCTCCAAATAGATCCTATACCCAATCCATCAAACTCTCTCCAAATTCGTAACCCTAAACCTGGGGGTATCTGTAAGCCAGTATTTGGGCATTGTTGAGGCGCCTGGTTGACATATGTTGGCTCTGGCATTCAATTCTCTAACCCTTACCTTTCACTCAGAGAAGCCTAGTATTTCCCATCAAAAGTGCCATTGCCATGGTTGGCGTGGCTAACATGAAGAGTTAATCTCTGTTGCTGTGGGATTTTCTGCCTGAGCAGGTAAAACCTTTACCTTAACACAAACCCTACCCTTGCGTGTTGAAAGAGCCGTATGTTGAATTTTATCCAAACCTTTCACACCGAGAAGCTCTGTACTTTCCATCAGAAATGCCATTGCAATGGTTAGCTTGGCAACCGCCAAGACAGTCTCTGTTGCTATGGTATTCTTTGTGGGATTAATTCTTGGCAGAAGTCAAGCTAACCACGGCAATGGTATTTGACGGAAAATACTGTCACGGAGCTTAAGGTTTGGATATAACTAACGGATGGCTCATTCTACATCTTTCTGTAAGGGTTGGGATAGGTTTAGTGTAAGAGTTTTATCTGCTCAGGCAGACAGTGTCTGTTGCTGTGGTATTCTCTGTGGAAGTACTTTTGAGTAGGAAAAACGCTCACTGTAACCCTTCGCCAACCCTGGCCAAAAGATGTAGAAAAAGACATCCATTAATTATATCCAAAACTTTCATTTTGAGAAGCTCGGTACTTTCCATCAGAAATACCATTTCTATCAAATTATGCAAACCTAATCCTAACCAAAAGATTCAGAAGACTACACTTTCAGCGGTCATTTCTGTCGTTCTTGGCTTGAAAAATGTTTAAGTGTGAGTCCGCCACCCACGATGATGAGCTGCGGTGCTTCTTCCTGAGCATGAAGCAGGTATAGCGAAGTGATTTGATTACAAGTTCTGTGCTTTTGAGGAAAAGATTGTGCTCTGAGTGGTAAAAGAAAAAATTGAGAAAGCCATCAATTACTTTTATTTTAAACCTAACCCTAAAAACATTAAACTGCAATAGCAGTGGACTTCAATTAAAAAAAAATCACTTAATGCTCCTAACCCCACCAACAACTTTTCAAGTTTAAAACAGGATAAACGGTGGATAATCTCAAGCTGTGTGCTTTTGAGGCAAGATGCATCCTCTGATTGGTAAAATGGAGAAATCTATCAATTTTATTGAAACATAACTTTAAAAACAAACTGCCATAGCAAAGAACTTCAATTAAAAAAAAAATCATTTATAATGCTCCAAACCTAACCAGCAATTTTTCAAGTTTCACACGGGATAAACTAATCAAAACACAGGACAGTGGCAGATCAGTTGTAAAGAACAAAAAACATCCAAATTGAACCCATCAATCTCTCCATAACTCTCATATTGGGGTATCGCTAAGCCAGCGGTTGGGCACTGTCCGCCTGAGCAGAAAAACTTGACCCTAAACTCAAACACTACGTCAACCAAAACATGTAGCAAGGACCATCCGTTGATTTTATCCAAAACTTTTACTACGAGAAGCTTGGTTCTTTCCTTCAGGAATGCAATTGGCGTGGTTCGCTTGGCTACTGCGAGGAGTTGGTCTCTGTTGCTGTGGTATTCTCTGTGCGATTGTCTGCCTGAGCTGATAAAACCCTTACACTAAGCGAAACATAGAAGGAGCCATCCGTTAATTTTATCCAAGAGTTTGACTCCGAGAAGCTTGGTACTTTCCATCAGAAATGCAATTGCCGTGGTTAGCTTGGCTACTGTGAGGAGTTGGTCTCTGTTGCTGTGGTATTGTCTGTGCTGATAAAACCCTTACACTAAGCGAAACATAGAGCCGCCCATTAATTTTATCCAAGACTTTCACTCCGAGAGGCTTGGTACTTTCCATCAGAAATGCCATTGCCGTAGTTAGCTTGGCTGCTATGAAGAGTTAGTCTCTGTTGCTGTGGTGTTCTCTGTGCGATTGACTGCTTGAGCTGATAAAAGGCTAGACGAAACATGTAGAAAGAGCCGTCCATTAATTTTACCCAAAATTTTCACTCCGAGAAGCTTGGTACTTTCCATCAGTACTGCCATTGCCGTAGTTAGCTTGGCTACTACGAAGAGTTAGACTCTGTTGCTGTGGTGTTCTCTGGGTGATTGTCTGCCTGAGCTGATAAAACCCTTACACTACGCGAAACATGTAGAAAGAGCTGTCCAGTAATTTTATCCAAAACTTTCACTCCGAGAATCTTGGTACTTCCCTTCAGTAATGCCATTGCCCTGGTTTGCTTGGCTACCACAAAGAGTTAGTCTCTCTTGCTGTTGTATTTCTGCGGGATTGTCCGACTGAACAGATAAAACCCTTACCCTAAGTGAAACATTTAAAAAGAGCCGTCCATTAATGTTATCGAAAACTTTCACACCGAGAAGCTTGGTACTTTCCATCAGGAATGCCATTGCCGTGGTTAGCTTGGCTACTGTGAGGAGTTAGTCTCTGTTGCTGTGGTATTGTCTGTGCGATTGTCTGCCTGATCTGATAAAACCCTTACACTAAGCGAAACATAGAGCCGTCCGTTAATTTTATCCAATACTTTCACTCCGAGAAGCTTGGTACTTTCCATCAGGAATGCCGTTGCCGTAGTTAGCTTGGCTACTACGAAGAGTTAGTCTCTGTTGCTGTGGTGTTTTCTGTGTGACTGAGTGCCTGAGCTGATAAAACGCTAAGCGAAACATGTAGATAGAGCCGTCCATTAATTTTACCCAAAATTTTCACTCCGAGAAGCTTGGTACTTTCCATCAGGAATGCCGTTGCCGTAGTTAACTTGGCTACTACGAAGAGTTAGTCTCTGTTGCTGTGGTATTCTGTGTGGGATTGTCTGCCTGAGCAGGTAAAACGCTTACCCTAAACCAACCGAAACATGTAGAAAGAGCCATCCGTTTATTTTACCCAAAACTATCGCTGCGAGAAGCTTGCTACACTCCATCAGAAATGCCATTGCCATGGTTGGCTTGGCTACCACCAAGACTGTCTGTTGCTGCGGTATTTCTGTGGGATTATCTGGCTGAGCAGATAAAACCCTTACTCTTACGTGAAACATGTAGAAAGAGTCGTCTGTTAATTTCATCCGGAACTATCACTCCGAGAAGCTCGGTACCTTCCATCAGAAATGACTTTGCTGTGGTTAGTTTGGCTACCACGAAGAGTTAGTCTCTGTTGCTGTGGTATTCTCTGTGCGATTGTCTGCCTGAGCTGATAAAACCCTTACCCGAAGTGAAACATTTAGAAACAGCCTCCGTGAAATTTTTTTTCCGAAGCTGTCACTCAAACCCGGTACTTGAAAAGAGCAGTGCCATTGCTGTGGTTAGCTTGGCTACGATGAAGTTAGTCTCTGTTGCTATGGGATTGTCTGTCTGAGTAGGTAAAACGCTTGCGCTAACCTAATCAGAACATTGTAGCAAGAGCATGCGTCAATAAGATCCAAAACTGTCACTCCGAGAAGCTGGGTATTTTCCAACCCGAAATGCCATTGCCGTGGTGAGCTTTGCTACTGCGAAGGGTTAGTCTCTGTTGCTGTGAGATTGTTTACCTGAGCACATAAAACCCTCAACCAAAACATGAAGAAAGTCAGTTAGTTTGATCCAAAATTTTGAGTACGAGAAAGTCGGTACTTTATTTCAGAATTTTCATTGCTGTGTTTAGCTTGACTACCGTGAAGTGTTAGTCTCTGTTGCTTTGCTATTCTGTGTGGGATTGTCTGCCTGAGCAGGTAAAACACTTACCCTAAACCAACCGAAACGTGTAGAAAGAGCCATCCGTTTATTTTACCCAAAACTATCGCTTCGAGAAGCTTGCTACTCTCCATCAGAAATGCCATTGCCATGGTTGGCTTGGCTACCACCAAGACTGTCTGTTGCTGTGGTATTTCTTTGGGATTATCTGGCTGAGCAGATAAAACCCTTACTCTTACGTGAAACATGTAGAAAGAGTCGTCTGTTAATTTCATCCGGAACTATCACTCCGAGAACCTCGGTACTTTCCATCAGAAATGACTTTGCTGTGGTTAGTTTGGCTACTATGAAGAGTTAGTCTTTGTTGCTGTGGTATTTTCTTTGGGATTGTGTGGCTGAGCAGATAAAACCCTTAACCTAACCCAAATCCTACCTCAAGCGAAACATGTAGAAAGCGCTGTCCGTTAATTTTATGCAAAGCTTTTACTCTGAGAAGCTCTCTACTTTCCATCAGAAATACCCTTGCCGTGGTTAGCTTGGCTACTGCGACGAGTTGGTCTCTATTGCTGTAGGATTGTCTGCCAGAGCAGATAAAACTCTTACCCCAACCGTAACCGAAAGATGGAGCCATCCATTGAGTTTATCAAAACCCAACAGTAATTTCGGGAATAATTTCTTTAGTTTTTATCTTGAGAAATGTTTTTCTAAAGTGCGAGTCCCGCCACTCACCATGAAGAGCCTTGGGTGCTTCTCCATGACCGCGAAGCAGGTACAGAGAAGTGGTTTAATCACTCGCTATGTGCTTTTGGTGACCGATCAGTGTTGCTTTTATGTAGTTATCAAGAGGAAGGAGCATGTTCGGTGTGGTAAAAAGGAGGGGCAAAAATGTAGAAATTCATCAATTTTATCTAAACCTACCCCTAAAACTTAGTCCTAACCCTAAAAACATGACAATTGTAGAAGTGCAATTCAATAAAAGAAACCCACTTGTATTGCTGCAAACCCCACCAACAACTTTTCAAGTTTAAAACGGGATAAACTAATCAAGAGGGAAGACAATGGGGGATCAAGTGTAAAGAATAAACGACCTCCAAATAGATCCTATGCTCAATCGATCAAACTCTCTCCAAATTCGTAACCCTAAACCAGGGGGTATCTGTAAGCCAGTATTTGGGCATTGTTGAGGCGCCTGGTTGACATATGTTGGCTCTGGCATTCAACTCTCTAACCCTTACCTTTCACTCGGAGAAGCCTAGTATTTCCCATCAAAAATGCCATTGCCATGGTTGGCGTGGCTAACATGAAGAGTTAATCTCTGTTGCTGTGGGATTTTCTGCCTGAGCAGGTAAAACCTTTAACACAAACCCTACTCTTACGTGTTGAAAGAGCCTTATGTTGATTTTTATCCGAAGCTCTGTACTTTCCATCAGAAATGCCATTGCAATGGTTAGCTTGGCAACCGCCAAGACAGTCTCTGTTGCTATGGTATTCTTTGTGGGATTAATTCTTAGCAGAAGTCAAGCTAACCACGGCAATGGTATTTGACGGAAAATACTGTCACGACGCTTAAGGTTTGCGTATAATTAACGGATGGCTCTTTATACATCTTTCTGTAAGGGTTGGGATAGGTTTAGTATAAGAGTTTTATCTGCTCAGGCAGAAAGTGTCCGTTGCTGTAGTATTCTCTGTGGAAGCACTTTTGAGTAGGAAAAACCCTCACTGTAACCCTACGCCAACCCTGGCCAAAAGATGTAGAAAGAGACATCCATTAATTTTATCCCAAACTTTCATTTCGAGAAGCTCGGTACTTTCCATCAGAAATGCCTTTTCCATCAAATTATGCAAACCTAATCCTAACCAAAAGATTCAGAAGACTACACTTTCAGCGGTCTTTTCTGTCGTTCTTGGCTTGAAAAATTTTTCTAAGTGTGAGTCCGCCACCCACGATGATGAGCTGTGGTGCTGCTTCCTGAGCATGAAGCAGGTACAGAGAAGTGATTTGATTGCAAGTTCTGTGCTTTTGAGGCAAAGAGTGTGCTCTGAGTGGTAAAAGAAAAAAAAAATTGAGAAAGCCATCAATTACTTTTATTCTAAACCTAACCCTAAAAACATTACACTGCAATAGCAGTGAACTTGGATTAAAAAAAAAATCAGTTATAATGCTCCAAACTCCACCAACAACTTTTCAAGTTTAAAACAGGATAAACGGTGGATAATCTCAAGCTGTGTGCTTTTGAGGCAAGATGCATCCTCTGATTGGTAAAATTGAGAAATATATCAATTTTATTGAAACTTTACTTTAAAAACAAACTGCCATAGCGAAGAACTTCAATTAAAAAAAAAAAGATTTATAATGCTCCAAACCTCACCAGCAATTTTTCAAGTTTCACACGGGATAAACTAATCAAAATACAGGACAGTGGCAGATCAGTTGTAAAGAACAAAAAACATCCAAATTGATCCCATCAATCTCTCCATAACTCTCATATTGGGGTAT
The DNA here is from genome assembly GCF_029633865.1 of Lampris incognitus. Classification (NCBI taxonomy): domain Eukaryota; kingdom Metazoa; phylum Chordata; class Actinopteri; order Lampriformes; family Lampridae; genus Lampris; species Lampris incognitus. Next base: position 232,195 of record NW_026611090.1, read on the forward strand.
CGCTAAGCCAGCGGTTGGGCACTGTCCGCCTGAGCAGAAAAACTTGACCCTAAACTCAAACACTACGTCAACCAAAACATGTAGCAAGGACCATCCGTTGATTTTTATCCAAAACTTTTACTACGAGAAGCTTGGTTCTTCAGGAATGCAATTGGCGTGGTTAGCTTGGCTACTGCGAAGAGTTGGTCTCTATTGCTGTGGTAGTCTCTGTGCGATTGTCTGCCTGAGCTGATAAAACTTTTACCATAAGTGAAACATGTAGAAAGAGCCATCCATTAATTTGATCCGAAACTTTCACTCCGAGAAGCTTGGTGCTTTCCATCAGAAATGCCATTGCCGTGGTTGGCTTGGCTACTGTGAAGAGTTAGTCTCTGTTGTTGTTGTATTTCTGTGGGTTTGTCCGCCTGAACAGATAAAACCTTTACCGTAAGTGAAACATGTAGAAATAGCCGTCCATTAATGTTATACAAAACTTTCACTCTGAGTTGCTTGGTGCTTTCCATCAGGAATGCCATTGCTGCAGTTAGTTTGGCTACTACGAAGAGTTAGTCTCTGTTGCTATGGTATTTTTTTGCGATTATCTGCTTAAACGGGTAACACCCTTACCCTAACCCAACCAAAACATGTAAGAGTCATCTGTTAATTTTGTCCAAAACTTTCACTCCAAGATGCTCGGTTTCTCCTTCAAAAATGCCATTGCCGTGGTTACCTTGGCTACCACGAAGAGTTAGTCTCTGTCGCTGTTGTATTTCTGAGAGATTGTCCGCCTAAACAGATAAACCCCTTAATTCAAGCGAAACATTTAGAAAGCACTCCGTTAATTTCATCCAAAATTTTCAGTCCGAGAAGCTCGGTTCTTTCCTTCAGAAATGCCATTGCGGTGGTTAGCTTCGCTAATGCGAAGAGTTAGTCTCTGTTGCTGTGATATTCTCTGTGCGATTGTCTGCCTGAGCAGATAATGCCATTAGAACTAAGCGAAATATATAGAAAAAGCCGTTCAGTAATTTTATCCAAAACTTTTACTACAAGTAGCTTGGTACTTTCCATCAGAAATTCCATTTTCGTAGTTAGCTTGGCTACAATGAAGGGGTAGTCTCTGTTGCTGTTGTATTTCTGCGATTGTCTGCTTAAACAGGTAACACACTTACCCTAACCCAACCAAAACATGTAGGAATAGCCGTCCGTTAATTTTATGCAAAACATTCACTCCAAGAAGCTCGGTTCTTTGCTTCAGAAATTCCATTGCCGTGGTTAGCTTGGCTACCACGAAGAGTTGGTCTCTGTTGCTGTTGTATTTCTGAGGGATTGTCCGCCTAAACGGATAAAACTCTTACACTAAGCGAAATATGTAAAAAAGCCGGGCATTAATTTTACCCAAATCTTTCCCTCCAAGAAGTTTGGTACTGTCCATCAGAAATGCCATTGCTGTGGTTAGCTTGGCTACCACGAAGAATTAGTCTCTGTTGTTGTATTTCTGTGGGTTTGTCCGCCTGAACAGATAAAACCCTTACCGTAAGTGAAACATGTAGAAAGACCCGTCCATTAATGTTATACAAAACTTTCACTCTGAGAAGCTTGGTGCTTTCCATCAGGAATGCCATTGCTGCAGTTAGCTTGGCTACTATGAAGAGTCATTCTCTGTTGCTGTGGTGTTCTCTGTGCGATTGTTTGTCTGAGCTGATAAAACCCTTTCGCTTAGCGAAATATGTAGAAAGAGCTGTCCAGTAATTTTATCCAAAACTTTCACTCCGAGAAGCTTGGTACGTTCTTTCAGAAATGACTTTGCCATAGATAGCCTGGCTACTGCTAAGAATTATTCTTTGTTGTTGTGGGATTGTCTGATTGAGCTGATAAAACCCTTAGACTAAGCGAAATATGTAGAAAGAGATGTTCAGCAATGTTATCCAGAACTTTCACTCCGAGAAGTTTGGTACTTTTCATCAGAAATGCCATTGCCGTAATGAGCTTGGCTACTGCGAAGAGTTAGTCTCTGTTGCTGTGGTAGTCTCTGTGCGATTGTCTGCCTGAGCTGATAAAACCCTTACCCTAAGTGAAATATGTAGAAACGGCCTCTGTCAATTTTTTGCCCTGAAAGTATCACTCAGAAGCTCGGTACTTGAAGAGCTGTGCCATTGCTGTGGTTAGCTTGTCTACGACGAAGTAATTCTCTGTTGCTGTGGGATTGTGTGCCTGAGCAGGTAAATCCCTTGTGCCAACCAAACCGAAACATTGTAGAAAGTGCATACGTTAATAAGATCGAAAAAACTGTCACTTTGAGAAGCTTGGTACTTTCCATCAGAAATGTCATTGCCATAGTGAGCTTTTCTACTGCGAAGAGTTAGCCTCTGTTGCTGTGAGATTGTCTGTCTGCCTGAGCAGGTAAAACCCTATCCCAACCGAAACATTTAGAAAGAGCAATCCGTTAGTTTTATCTGAAACTATCATTCCATGTTCTGAAATGCTACTGCGAAGAATTATTCTCTGTTGCTGTGGTATTGTGTGTTGGATTGTTTGCCCGAGCAGATAAAAATCTTAGCCTAACTCATCCCTAACCGAAAGATGTAGAAAGAGTCCTCCATTAATTTTATCCAAAACTTTCACTCTAAGAAGCTTGGTTCTTTCTTTCAGAAATGACTTTGCCATAGATAGCCTGGCTACTTCTAAGAATTATTCTCTGTTGTTGTGGTCATTTTTTGTGGGATTGTGTGACTGCGCTGATAAAACCCTTACAACTAAGCGAAATATGTAGAAAGAGCTGTTCAGCAATGTTATCCAAAACTATCAGTCTGAGGAGCTCGGTACTTTCCATCAGAAATGACTTTTCTCTGGTTAGTTTAGCTACTATGAAGAGTTGGTCTCTGTTGCCGTGGGATTATCTGCCTGGCCAGATAAAATCCTTATCGTAACTCTACTCGAACCAAAAGATGTGGAAAGACCCAACCCTTAATTTTATCCAAAATTTTTATTCGGAGAAGCTCTGTACATTCCATCTGAAATGCCATTACCATAGTTGGCTTGTCTATCGAAGTTATTCTCTGTAGGATTTTCTGCCTTAGCAGGTAAAACCCTTACCCTATCCCAACCGAAACGTGGAAAGAGCCATCCGTTAATTTTATCTGAAACTATCACTCCATGTTCAGAAATGCCTTTGCCATGGTTAGCTTGGCTACTGCGAAAAGGTAGTCACTGTTGCTGTGGGTTTGTTTGCCTGAGCAGATAAAACTCTTAGCCTAACTCATCCCTTACTGAAAGATGTAGAATGAGCCATCTGTTAATTTTATCCAAACCTTCTAGTTGGAAAAGCTCAGTACTGTCCATCAGAAATGACTTTGCCATGGATATCTTGGCTACTGCTAAGAGTTGTTCTCTGTTGTTGTGGTATTTTGTTGTGAGATTGTCTGACTGAGTAGATAAGCCCAAACCCTACCTCAAGCGAAACATGTAGAAAGCGCTGTCCGTTAATTTTTTGCAAAGCTTTTACTCTGAGAAGCTCTCTACTTTCCATCAGAAATACCATTGCCGTGGTTAGCTTGGCTACTGCGACGAGTTGGTCTCTATTGCTGTGGTATTGTCTGTAGGATTGTCTGCCAGAGCAGATAAAACTCTTACCCCAACCGTAACCGAAAGATATAGAGCCATCCATTGAGTTTATCAAAACCCAACAGTAATTTCGGGGATAATTTCTTTAGTTTTTATCTTGAGAAATGTTTTTCTAAAGTGCGAGTCCCGCCACTCACCATGATGAGCCTGGGCTGCTTCTCCCTGACCGCGAAGCAGGTACAGAGAAGTGGTTTAATCACTCACTCTGGGCTTTTGGTGACCGTTCAATGTTGCTTTTAAGGAGTTATCAAGAGGAAGGAGCATGTTCGGTGTGGTAAAAAGGAGGGGCAAAAATGTAGAAATTCATCAATTTTATCTAAACCTACCCCTAAAACTTAGTCCTAACCCTAAAAACATGACAATTGTAGAAGTGCAATTCAATAAAAGAAACCCACTTGTATTGCTGAAAACCCCACCAGCAACTTTTCAAGTTTAAAACGGGATAAACTAATCAAGAGGGAAGACAATGGGGGATCAAGTGTAAAGAATAAACAACCTCCAAATAGATCCTATACTCAATCGATCAAACACTCTCCAAATTCGTAACCCTAAATCTGGGGGTATCTGTAAGCCAGTATTTGGGCATTGTTGAGGCGCCTGGTTGACATATGTTGGCTCTGGCATTCAATTCTCTAACCCTTACCTTTCACTCGGAGAAGCCTAGTATTTCCCATCAAAAATGCCATTGCCATGGTTGGCGTGGCTAACGTGAAGAGTTAATCTCTGTTGCTGTGGGATTTTCTGCCTGAGCAGGTAAAACCTTTACCTTAACACAAACCCTACTCTTACGTGTTGAAAGAGCTGTATGTTGATTTTTATCCAAACCTTTCACACCGAGAAGCTCTGTACTTTCCATCAGAAATGTCATTGCAATGGTTAGCTTGGCAACCGCCAAGACAGTCTCTGTTGCTATGGTATTCTTTGTGGGATTAATTCTTAGCAGAAGTCAAGCTAACCACGGCAATGGTATTTGACGGAAAATAATGTCACGGAGCTTAAGGTTTGGATATAATTAACGGATGGCTCTTTCTACATCTTTCTGTAAGGGTTGGGATAGGTTTAGTATAAGAGTTTTATCTGCTCAGGCAGACAGTGTCTGCTGCTGTGGTATTCTCTGTGGAACTACTTTTGAGTAGGAAAAACCCTCATTGTAACCCTACGCCAACCCTGGCCAAAAGATGTAGAAAGAGATCTCCATTAATTTTATCCAAAACTTTCATTTCGAGAAGCTCGGTACTTTCCATCAGAAATGCCATTTCCATCAAATTATGCAAACCTAATCCTAACCAAAAGATTCAGAAGACTACACTTTCAGCGGTCATTTCTGTCGTTCTTGGCTTGAAAAATATTTCTAAGTGTGAGTCCGCCACCCACGATGATGAGCTGCGGTGCTTCTTCCTGAGCATGAAGCAGGTACAGAGAAGTGATTTGATTACAAGCTCTGTGCTTTTGAGGCAAAGAGTGTGCTCTGAGTGGTAAAAGAAAAAAATTGAGAAAGCCATCAATTACTTTTATTTTAAACCTAACCCTAAAAACATTAACCTGCAATAGCAGTGAACTTCAATTGAAAAAAAAAATCACTTATAATGCTCCAAACCCCATCAACAACTTTTCAAGTTTAAAACAGGATAAACGGTGGATAATCTCAAGTTGTGTGCTTTTGAGGCAAGATGCATCCTCTGATTGGTAAAATGGAGAAATCTATCTATTTTATTGAAACATAACTCGAACAACAAACTGCCATAGCAGAGAACTTCAATTTAAAAAAAAAAAGATTTATAATGCTCCAAACCTCACCAGCAATTTTTTAAGTTTCACACGGGATAAACTAATCAAAATACAGGACAGTGGCAGATCAGTTGTAAAGAACAAAAAATATCCAAATTGAACCTATAAATCTCTCCATAACTCTCATATTGGGGTATCGCTAAGCCAGCGCTTGGGCACTGTCCGCCTGAGCAGAAAAACTTGACACTAAACTCAAACACTGTCAACCGAAACATGTAGCAAGGACCATCCGTTGATTTTATCCAAAACTTTTACTACGAGAAGCTTGGTTCTTTCCTTCAGGAATGCAATTGGCGTGGTTAGCTTGGCTACTGCGAAGAGTTAGTCTCTATTGCTGTGGTATTGTCTGCCTGAGCTGATAAAACCCTTACACTAAGCGAAACATAGAAAGAGCCGTCAGTTAATTTTATCCAAGACTTTCACTCCGAGAAGCTTGGTACTTTCTATCAGAAATGCCATTGCCGTGGTTGGCTTGGCTACCAGCAAGACTGTCTGTTGCTGTGGTATTCTCTCTGCGATTGTCTGCTTGAGCTAATAAAACCCTTAAACTAAGCGAAACATGGAAGGAGCCGTCCGTTAATTTTATCCAAGACTTTCACTCCGAGAAACTTGGTACTTTCCATCAGAAATGCGATTGCTGTGATTAGCTTGGCTACTGCGAAGAGTTAGTCTCTGTTGCTCTGAGATTGTTTGCCTGAGGAGATAAAACCCTACCTCAACCAAAACATGAAGAAAGTCATCAGTTAATTTGATCCAAAATTGACTACGAGAATTCGGTACTTTATTTCAAAATTTTCATTTGTGTTTATCTTGGCTACCGCGAAGTGGTAGTCTCTGTCGCTGTGGGATTGTCTGCCTGAGCAGGTAAAACACTGACCCTAACCCAACCCAAACATGTATGTAGAAAGAACCATCCGTTTATTTTACCCAAAACTATCGCTGCGACAAGCTCGCTGCTCTCCGTCAGAAATGCCATTGCCGTGGTTGGCTTGGCTACCACCAACACTGTCTGGTACTGTGGTACTTCTATGGGATTATCCGGCTGAGCAGATAAAACCCTTTCTCTTAAGTGAAACATGTAGAAAGAGTCATCTGTTAATTTCATCCGGAACTATCACTCCGAGAAGCTCGGTACTTTACATCAGAAATGACTTTGTTGTGGTTAGTTTGGCTACTATGAAGAGTTAGACTCTGTTGCTATGGTATTCTGTTTGATTGTCTACCTGAGCTGATAAAACACTTAACCTAAGCGAAACATGTAGAAGGAGCCGTCCATTAATTGTATCCCAAGATTTTATTCCGAGCAGCTTGGTACATTCCATCTGAAATACCATTACCGTGGTTAGCTTGTCTATCGAAGTTATTCTCTGTTGCAGTGGTATTCTCTAAGATTTTCTACTTTAGCAGGTGAAACCCTAACCCTATCCCAACCGAAACATCTAGAAAGAGCAATCCATTACTTTTATCTGAAACTATCACTCCATGTTCAGAAATGCTACTGCGAAGAGGTAGTCGCTGTTGATGTGGTGTTGTATTGTTTGCCTGAGCAGACAATACTCTTAGCCTAACTCATCCCTAAACGAAAGATGTAGAAAGGGCTATCTGTTAATTTTATCCAAACATTTCAGTTGGAAAATCTCAGTATTTCCATCAGAAATGACTGTCATGGATAGCTTGGCTACTGCTAAGAGTTATTCTCTGTTGTAGTATTTTTTTGTGGGATTGTCTGACTGAGCAGATAAGCCCTAACCCAAACCTTATCTCAAGTGAAACATGTAGAAAGCTCTCTTCGTTCATTTTATGCAAATCTTTTACTCTGAAAAGCTCAGTACTTTCCATCAGAAATGCCATGGTTAGCTTGGCTACTGCGACGAGTTGGTGTCTTCCTGTGGTATTCTCTGTAGGATTGTATGCCAGAGCAGATGAAACCCTTACCCTAACCCTAACCCAAAGATATAGAGCCATCCGTTACGTTTAGCCAAACTTAATCCTACTTTCGGGGATAGGTTCTTCAGTTTTATCGTGAGAAATGTTTTTCTAAAGTGAGTCCCGCCACCCACGACGATGAGCTGGGGTGCTTCTTCCTGAGCGCTAAGCGGGTACAGAGACGTGGTTTAATCACAAGCTCTGTGCTTTAGATGATGTTCAATGTTCCTTTCATGGGAGCATCAAGAGAAGGGGCATGTTCTGAGTGGTAAAAAGGAAAAAAGTGCAGAAAATCTTCAATTTGATCTAAGCCTTAGTCTTAACTCTTCAAACATTAAATTGCAATTGCAGAAAAGTTCAATTAAAAAAAAACAAAAAAAAAACACTTGCATTGTTTCAAACCCCACCAACAACTTTTCAAGTTTAAAACAGGATAAAGTAATCAAGACATAAGACAAAGGGAGATCAGTTATAATGAATAAACACCCAATTTGCTCCTAGACTTAACCAATCTATCCATATCCCTAATCCTGGGTGTATTTCTAATCCAGCACTTGGGCATTGGCAGAGGTGCTCAGTTGACGTGTTGGCTCTGGCATTCAACCCTAACCATAAAGTTAACCTAGTATTTTCAATCTGAAATGCTGTTGCCGTGGTTAGCTTGGCTACCGCGAAGAGTTGGTCTCTGTTGCTGTGGGGTTTTCTGTGGGATTTGCTGCCCGAGCAGATAAAACCTTTACCTTAATACAAACCCAAACCCAACCCAAACTTTTTGAAAGAGCCGTCTGTTAGTTTTATCCAAATCTTGCATACCGAGAAGCTCTGTACTTTCCATCAGATATGCTATTGTTGGCTTGGCAACCTCCAAGACAGTCTCTGTTGCTACGGTATTATTTGTGGGATTAATTCTTAGCAGGAGCCAAGCTAACCACGGCAATGGTATTTCTGGTGGAAGATACGGAGTGTTTCGGAGCTTTTGGTTCAGATATAATTAGCAGCTGGCTCTTCATGTTTTTGTAAGGGTTGGGATAGGTTTAGTATAAGGGTTTTATCTGCTTAGGCAGACAGTCTCGATTGCTGTTGTATTTCTGCGGGATTTTCTGCCTGAACAGATAAAACCCTTACCGTAAGTGAAACATGTAGAAAGAGCCGTCCATTAATGTTATACAAAACTTTCACTCCGAGAAGCTTGGTACTTTCCATCAGGAATGCCATTGCTGTAGTTAGCTTGGCTATTACGAAGAGTTAGTCTCTGTTGCTGTGGTGTTCTCTGTGCAATTGTCTGCCTGAGCTGATAAAACCCTTATACTATGCGACACATGTAGAAAGAGCTCTCCAGTAATTTTATCAAGCGTTCACTCCGAGAATCTTGGTACTTCAGTAATGCCATTGCCCTGGTTTGCTTGGCTACAACAAAGAGTTAATCTCTGTTGCTGTTGTATTTCTGCGCGATTGTCCGACTGAACAGATAAAACCCTTACCATATGTGAAACCTGTAGAAAGAGCCGTCCAATAATGTTATCCAAAACTTTCACTTTGAGAAGCTTGGTACTTTCCATCAGGAATGCCATTTCCGTAGTAAGCTTGGCTACTACCAAGAGTTAGTCTCCTTTGCTGTGGTGTTCTCTTTGCGATTGACTGCCTGAGCTGATAAAACACTAATGCTAAGCGAAACATGTACAAAGAGCTGTCCATTAATGTTATCCAAAACTTTCACTCCGAGAAGCTTGGTACTTTCCATCTGAAATGCCATTCCCATGGTTAGCTTGGCTACTGCGAAGAGTTGGTGTCTGTTGCTGTGGTGTTCTCTGTGTGATTGTCTGCCTAAGCTGATATAACCCTTACACTAAGCGAAATATGTGGCAAGAGCTGTCCAGTAATTTTATCCAAAACTTTCACTCCGAGAATCTTGGTACCTTCCCTCAGTAATGACATTGCCTTGGTTTGCTTCGCTACCATGTAGAGTTGGTCTCTGTTTCTATTGTGTTTCTGCGGGATTGTCCGACTGAACAGATAAAACCCTTACTATAAGTGAAATATGTAGGATAGCCTTTCATTAATTTTATCCAAAACATTCACTGCAAGAAACTTGGTACTTTCCATCAGGAATGCCATTGCCGTACTTAGCTTGGCTACTACGAAGAGTTAGTCTCTGTTGTTCTCTGTGTGATTGACTGCCTGAGCTGATAAAACGCTAAGCGAAACATGTATAAAGAGCCATCCGTTTATTTTACCCAAAACTATCACTGCGAGAAGCTTGCTACTCTCCATCAGAAATGCCATTGCCATGGTTGGCTTGGCTACCAGCAAGACTGTCTGTTGCTGTGGTATTTCTTTGGGATTATCTGGCTGAGCAGATAAAACTCTTACGTGAAACCTGTAGAAAGAGTCGTCTGTTAATTTCATCCGGAGCTATCACTCCGAGAAGCTCGGTACCTTCCATCAGACATGACTTTGCTGTGGTTAGTTTGGCTACTATGAAGAGTTAGTCTCTGTTGCTGTGGTATTTTCTTTGGGATTGTGTGGCTGAGCAGATAAAACCCTTAACCTAACCCAAATCCTACCTCAAGTGAAACATGTAGAAAGCGCTGTCCGTTAATTTTATGCAAAGCTTTTACTCTGAGAAGCTCTCTACTTTCCATCAGAAATACCATTGCTGTGGTTAGCTTGGCTACTGCGACGAGTTGGTCTCTATTGCTGTGGTATTGTCTGCCAGAGCAGATAAAACTCTTACCGTAACCGAAAGATATGGAGCCATCCATTGAGTTTATCAAAATCTAATACTAATTTCGGGGATAATTTCTTTAGTTTTTATCTTGAGAAATGTTTTTCTGAAGTGCGAGTCCCGCCACCAACCATGATGAGCCTGGGGTGCTTCTTCCTGAGCGCTAAGCGGGTACAGAGAAGTTGTTTAATCACAAGCTCTGTGCTTTAGATGAGGTTCAATGTTCCTTTTATGGGAGAATTAAGAGAAGGGGCATGTTCTGAGTGGTAAAAAGGAAAAAAGTGCAGAAATTCATCAATTTGATCTAACCCTAAACCTTACTCTTAACTCTTAAAACATTAAATTGCAATTGCAGAAAAGTTCAATTTGAAAAAAAAAAACAAACAACAAACACTTGTATTGTTTCAAACCCCACCAACAACTTTTCACGTTTAAAACGGGATAAAGTAATCAAGATATAAGACTGGGAGATCAGTTGTAACGAATAAACACCCAAATTGACCCCAGACTTAACCAATCAAACTCTATCCATATCCCTAATCCTGGGGGTATTTCTAATCCAGCACTTGGGCATTGGCGGAGGTGCTCAGTTGACATGTGTTGGCTCTGGCATTCAACCCTAACCATAAAGTTAACCTAGTATGTTCAGTGTGAAATGCCGGAGCCGTGGTTAGCTTGGCTACCGCGAAGAGTTGGTCTCTTGCTGTGGGGTTTTCTGTGGGATTTGCTGCCTGAGCAGGTAGAACCTCTACCCTAATACAAACCCCAACCCAAACGTGTTGAAAGAGCCGTCTGTTAATTTTATCCAAATTTTGCATACCGAGAAGCTCTGTACTTCGCATCAGAAATGCCACTGCAGTGATTAGTTTGGCAACCGCCAAGACAGTCTCTGTTGCTATGGTATTATTTGTGGGATTAATTCTTAGCAGGAGCCAAGCTAACCACGCCAATGGTATTTCTGGTGGAAGATACGGAGTGTTTCGGAGTTTGTGGTTCGGATATAATTAGCGGCTGGCTCTTTCTACATGTTTTTGTAAGGGTTGGGATAGGTTTAGTATAAGGGTTTTATCTGCTTAGGCAGACAGTCTCTGTTGCTGTTGTATTTCTGCGGGATTGTCCGCCTGAACAGATAAAACCCTTACCATAAGTGAAACATGTAGAAAGAGGCGTCCATTAATGTTAACCAAAACTTTCACTCCGAGAAGCTTGGTACTTTCCATCAGGAATGCCATTGCCGTAGTTAGCTTGGCTACTACAAAGAGTTTTTCTCTGTTGCTGTGGTATTTTCTGTGCGATTGACTGCCTGAGCTGATAAAACCCTTACAATTAAGCGAAATATGTAGATGGAGTCATCCATTAATTTCATCCAAAACTATTACTCCAAGAAGCTTGGTACTTTCCATCAGAAATGCCATTGCTGTGGTTAGCTTGGCTACTGCGAAGAGTTTGACTTTGTTGCTGTGGTATTCTTTGTGTGATTGTTTGGCTGATAAAACCCTTACAACTAAGCGAAAAATGTAGAAAGAGCCGTCCATTAATTTTATCTAAAACGTATACTCTGAGAGGTTTGGTACTTTCCATCAGAAATGCCATTGCCGTGGTTAGCTTGGCTACGACGAAGACTCTGTTGCTATTGTAATATCTGCGGGATTGTCTGCCTGAACAGATAAAATCCTTACTATAAATGAAACATTTAGAAAGAGCCGTCCATTAATGTTATCCAAAACTTTCACTCCGAGAAGCTTGGTAATTTCCATTAGTAATGCCATTGCTGTAGTTAGCTTGGCTACTACGAAGAGTTAGTCTCTGTTGCTGTGGTATTCTCTGTGCGATTGTCTGCCTGAGCTGATAAAACCCTTACTCTAAGTGAAACATGTAGAAACGGCCTCCGTGAAATTTTTTTCCGAAACTGTAACTCAGAAAGTCGGTACTTGAGAAGAGCAGTGCCATTGCTGTATTTAGCGTGGCTACGATGAAGTTAGTCTCTGTTGCTGTGGGATTGTCTGCCTGAGCAGGTAAAACACTTACGCTAACTAAAACGAAACGTTGTAGAAAGAGCTTACGTCAGTAAGATCCAAAACTGTCACTCCAAGAAGCTGGGTACTTTCCATCAGAAATGCCATTGCCGTGGCGAGCTTTGCTACTGCGAAGGGTTAGTCTCTATTGCTGTGAGATTGTTTGCCTGAGCACATAAAACTCTCAACCAAAACATGAAGAAAGTCAGTTAGTTTGATCCAAAATTTCGAGTACGAGAAAGTCGGTACTTAATTTCTGAATTTTCCTTGCTGTGTTTAGCTTGGCTACCGTGAAGTGTTAGTCTCTGTTGCTGTGCTATTTTGTGTGGGATTGTCTGCCTGAGCTGGTAAAACACTTACACTAAACCAACTGAAATATGTAGAAAGAGCCATCCGTTTATTTTAGCCAAAACTACCACTGTGAGTAGCTTGCTACTCTCCATCAGAAATGCCATTGGCTACCACCAAGACTGTCTGTTGCTGTGGTATTTCTTTGGGATTATCTGGCTGAGCAGATAAAACCCTTACTCTTACGTGAAACATGTAGAAAGAGTCGTCTGTTAATTTCATCCGGAACTATCACTCCGAGAAGCTCGGTACTTTCCATCAGAAATGACTTTGCTGTGGTTAGTTTGGCTACTATGAAGAGTTGGTCTCTGTTACTGTGGTGTTTTCTTTGGGATTGTGTGGCTGAGCAGATAAAACCCAAATCCTACCTCAAGCGAAATATGTAGAAAGCGCTGTCCGTTAATTTTATGCAAAGCTTTTACTCTGAGAAGCTCTACTTTCCATCAGAAATACCATTGCCGTGGTTAGCTTGGCTACTGCAACGAGTTGGTCTCCATTGCTGTGGTATTGTCTGTAGGATTGTCTGCCAGAGCAGATAAAACTCTTACCCCAACCGTAACCAAAAGATATAGAGCCATCCATTGAGTTTATCAAAACCTAATACTAATTTCGGAGATAATTTCTTTAGTTTTTATCTTGAGAAATGTTTTTCTAAAGTGCGAGTCCCGCCACTCACCATGATGAGCCTGGGGTGCTTCTCCCTGACCGCGAAGCAGGTACAGAGAAGTGGTTTAATCACTCACTCTGTGCTTTTGGTGACCGTTCAGTGTTGCTTTTATGGAGTTATCAAGAGGAAGCATGTTCTGTGTGGTAAAAAGGAGGGGCAAAAATGTAGAAATTCATCAATTTTATTTAAACCTACCCCTAAAACTTAGTCCAAACCCTAAAAACATGACGATTGTAGAAGTGCAATTCAATAAAAGAAACCCACTTGTATTGCTGCAAACCCCACCAACAACTTTTCAAGTTTAAAACGGGATAAACTAATCAAGAGGGAAGACAATGGGGGATCAAGTGTAAAGAATAAACAACCTCCAAATAGATCCTATACCCAATCCATCAAACTCTCTCCAAATTCGTAACCCTAAACCTGGGGGTATCTGTAAGCCAGTATTTGGGCATTGTTGAGGCGCCTGGTTGACATGTGTTGGCTCTGGCATTCAATTCTAACCCTTACCTTTCACTCGGAGAAGCCTAGTATCTCCCATCAAAAATGCCATTGCCATGGTTGGCGTGGCTAACGTGAAGAGTTAATCTCTGTTGCTGTGGGATTTTCTGCCTGAGCAGGTAAAACCGTTACCTTAACACAAACCCTACCCTTACGTGTTGAAAGAGCCGTATGTTGATTTTTATCCAAACCTTTCACACCGAGAAGCTCTGTACTTTCCATCAGAAATGCCATTGCAATGGTTAGCTTGGCAACTGCCACGACAGTCTCTGTTGCTATGGTATTCTTTGTGGGATTAATTCTTAGCAGAAGTCAAGCTAACCATGGCAATGGTATTTGATGGAAAATACTGTCACGGAGCTTAAGATTTGGATATAATTAACGGATGGCTCTTTATACATCTTTCTGTAAGGGTTGCGATAGGTTTAGTAGAAGAGTTTTATCTGCTCAGGCAGACAGTGTCTGCTGCTGTGGTATTCTCTGTGGAACTACTTTTGAGTAGGAAAAACCCTCACTGTAACCCTACGCCAACCCTTGCCAAAAGATGTAGAAAGAGACGGCCATTAATTTTATCCAAAAGATTCAGAAGACTACACTTTCAGCGGTCATTTCTGTCGTTCTTGGTTTGAAAAATGTTTAAGTGTGAGTCCGCCACCCACGATGATGAGCTACGGTGCTTCTTCCTGAGCATGAAGCAGGTACAGAGAAGTGATTTGATTACAAGCTCTGTGCTTTTGAGGCAAAGAGCGTGCTCTGAGTGGTAAAAGAAAAAAATTGAGAAAGCCATCAATTACTCTTATTTTAAACCTAACCCTAAAAACATTAAACTGCAATAGCAGTGAACTTCAACTAAAAAAAAAATCACTTAATGCTCCAAACCCCACCAATAACTTTTCAAGTTTAACACGGGATAAACTAATCAAGATACAGGACAGTGGCAGATCAGTTGTAAAGAAGAAAAAACATTCAAATTGAACCCATCAATCTCTCCATAACTCTCATATTGGGGTATCGCTAAGCCAGCGGTTGGGCACTGTCCGCCTGAGCAGAAAAACTTGACCCTAAACTCAAACACTACGTCAACCAAAACATGTAGCAAGGACCATCCGTTGATTTTTATCCAAAACGTTTACTACGAGAAGCTTGGTTCTTTCCATCTGAAATGCCATTCCCATGGTTAGCTTGGCTACTGCGAAGAGTTGGTGTCTGTTGCTGTGGTGTTCTCTGTGTGATTGTCTGCCTAAGCTGATATAACCCTTACACTAAGCGAAATATGTGGCAAGAGCTGTCCAGTAATTTTATCCAAAACTTTCACTCCGAGAATCTTAGTACCTTCCCTCAGTAATGACATTGCCTTGGTTTGCTTCGCTACCATGTAGAGTTGGTCTCTGTTTCTATTGTGTTTCTGCGGGATTGTCCGACTGAACAGATAAAACCCTTACTATAAGTGAAATATTTAGGATAGCCTTTCATTAATTTTATCCAAAACTTTCACTGCAAGAAACTTGGTACTTTCCATCAGGAATGCCATTGCCGTACTTAGCTTGGCTACTACGAAGAGTTAGTCTCTGTTGTTCTCTGTGTGATTGACTGCCTGAGCTGATAAAACGCTAAGCGAAACATTTATAAAGAGCCATCCGTTTATTTTACCCAAAACTATCACTGCGAGAAGCTTGCTACTCTCCATCAGAAATGCCATTGCCATGGTTGGCTTGGCTACCAGCAAGACTGTCTGTTGCTGTGGTATTTCTTTGGGATTATCTGGCTGAGCAGATAAAACTCTTACGTGAAACCTGTAGAAAGAGTCGTCTGTTAATTTCATCCGGAGCTATCACTCCGAGAAGCTCGGTACCTTCCATCAGACATGACTTTGCTGTGGTTAGTTTGGCTACTATGAAGAGTTAGTCTCTGTTGCTGTGGTATTTTCTTTGGGATTGTGTGGCTGAGCAGATAAAACCCTTAACCTAACCCAAATCCTACATCAAGTGAAACATGTAGAAAGCGCTGTCCGTTAATTTTATGCAAAGCTTTTACTCTGAGAAGCTCTCTACTTTCCATCAGAAATACCATTGCTGTGGTTAGCTTGGCTACTGCGACGAGTTGGTCTCTATTGCTGTGGTATTGTCTGCCAGAGCAGATAAAACTCTTACCGTAACCGAAAGATATGGAGCCATCCATTGAGTTTATCAAAATCTAATACTAATTTCGGGGATAATTTCTTTAGTTTTTATCTTGAGAAATGTTTTTCTGAAGTGCGAGTCCCGCCACCCACCATGATGAGCCTGGGGTGCTTCTTCCTGAGCGCTAAGCGGGTACAGAGAAGTTGTTTAATCACAAGCTCTGTGCTTTAGATGAGGTTCAATGTTCCTTTTATGGGAGAATTAAGAGAAGGGGCATGTTCTGAGTGGTAAAAAGGAAAAAAGTGCAGAAATTCATCAATTTGATCTAACCCTAAACCTTACTCTTAACTCTTAAAACATTAAATTGCAATTGCAGAAAAGTTCAATTTGAAAAAAAAAAAACAAACAACAAACACTTGTATTGTTTCAAACCCCACCAACAACTTTTCACGTTTAAAACGGGATAAAGTAATCAAGATATAAGACTGGGAGATCAGTTGTAACGAATAAACACCCAAATTGACCCCAGACTTAACCAATCAAACTCTATCCATATCCCTAATCCTGGGGGTATTTCTAATCCAGCACTTGGGCATTGGCGGAGGTGCTCAGTTGACATGTGTTGGCTCTGGCATTCAACCCTAACCATAAAGTTAACCTAGTATGTTCAGTGTGAAATGCCGGAGCCGTGGTTAGCTTGGCTACCGCGAAGAGTTGGTCTCTTGCTGTGGGGTTTTCTGTGGGATTTGCTGCCTGAGCAGGTAGAACCTCTACCCTAATACAAACCCCAACCCAAACGTGTTGAAAGAGCCGTCTGTTAATTTTATCCAAATTTTGCATACCGAGAAGCTCTGTACTTCGCATCAGAAATGCCACTGCAGTGATTAGTTTGGCAACCGCCAAGACAGTCTCTGTTGCTATGGTATTATTTGTGGGATTAATTCTTAGCAGGAGCCAAGCTAACCACGCCAATGGTATTTCTGGTGGAAGATACGGAGTGTTTCGGAGTTTGTGGTTCGGATATAATTAGCGGCTGGCTCTTTCTACATGTTTTTGTAAGGGTTGGGATAGGTTTAGTATAAGGGTTTTATCTGCTTAGGCAGACAGTCTCTGTTGCTGTTGTATTTCTGCGGGATTGTCCGCCTGAACAGATAAAACCCTTACCATAAGTGAAACATGTAGAAAGAGGCGTCCATTAATGTTAACCAAAACTTTCACTCCGAGAAGCTTGGTACTTTCCATCAGGAATGCCATTGCCGTAGTTAGCTTGGCTACTACAAAGTTTTTCTCTGTTGCTGTGGTATTTTCTGTGCGATTGACTGCCTGAGCTGATAAAACCCTTACAATTAAGCGAAATATGTAGATGGAGTCATCCATTAATTTCATCCAAAACTATTACTCCAAGAAGCTTGGTACTTTCCATCAGAAATGCCATTGCTGTGGTTAGCTTGGCTACTGCGAAGAGTTTGACTTTGTTGCTGTGGTATTCTTTGTGTGATTGTTTGGCTGATAAAACCCTTACAACTAAGCGAAAAATGTAGAAAGAGCCGTCCATTAATTTTATCTAAAACGTATACTCTGAGAGGTTTGGTACTTTCCATCAGAAATGCCATTGCCGTGGTTAGCTTGGCTACGACGAAGACTCTGTTGCTATTGTAATATCTGCGGGATTGTCTGCCTGAACAGATAAAATCCTTACTATAAATGAAACATTTAGAAAGAGCCGTCCATTAATGTTATCCAAAACTTTCACTACGAGAAGCTTGGTAATTTCCATTAGTAATGCCATTGCTGTAGTTAGCTTGGCTACTACGAAGAGTTAGTCTCTGTTGCTGTGGTATTCTCTGTGCGATTGTCTGCCTGAGCTGATAAAACCCTTACTCTAAGTGAAACATGTAGAAACGGCCTCCGTGAAATTTTTTTCCGAAACTGTAACTCAGAAAGTCGGTACTTGAGAAGAGCAGTGCCATTGCTGTATTTAGCGTGGCTACGATGAAGTTAGTCTCTGTTGCTGTGGGATTGTCTGCCTGAGCAGGTAAAACACTTACGCTAACTAAAACGAAACGTTGTAGAAAGAGCTTACGTCAGTAAGATCCAAAACTGTCACTCCAAGAAGCTGGGTACTTTCCATCAGAAATGCCATTGCCGTGGCGAGCTTTGCTACTGCGAAGGGTTAGTCTCTATTGCTGTGAGATTGTTTGCCTGAGCACATAAAACTCTCAACCAAAACATGAAGAAAGTCAGTTAGTTTGATCCAAAATTTCGAGTACGAGAAAGTCGGTACTTAATTTCTGAATTTTCCTTGCTGTGTTTAGCTTGGCTACCGTGAAGTGTTAGTCTCTGTTGCTGTGCTATTTTGTGTGGGATTGTCTGCCTGAGCTGGTAAAACACTTACACTAAACCAACTGAAATATGTAGAAAGAGCCATCCGTTTATTTTAGCCAAAACTACCACTGTGAGTAGCTTGCTACTCTCCATCAGAAATGCCATTGGCTACCACCAAGACTGTCTGTTGCTGTGGTATTTCTTTGGGATTATCTGGCTGAGCAGATAAAACCCTTACTCTTACGTGAAACATGTAGAAAGAGTCGTCTGTTAATTTCATCCGGAACTATCACTCCGAGAAGCTCGGTACTTTCCATCAGAAATGACTTTGCTGTGGTTAGTTTGGCTACTATGAAGAGTTGGTCTCTGTTACTGTGGTGTTTTCTTTGGGATTGTGTGGCTGAGCAGATAAAACCCAAATCCTACCTCAAGCGAAATATGTAGAAAGCGCTGTCCGTTAATTTTATGCAAAGCTTTTACTCTGAGAAGCTCTCTACTTTCCATCAGAAATACCATTGCCGTGGTTAGCTTGGCTACTGCAACGAGTTGGTCTCCATTGCTGTGGTATTGTCTGTAGGATTGTCTGCCAGAGCAGATAAAACTCTTACCCCAACCGTAACCAAAAGATATAGAGCCATCCATTGAGTTTATCAAAACCTAATACTAATTTCGGAGATAATTTCTTTAGTTTTTATCTTGAGAAATGTTTTTCTAAAGTGCGAGTCCCGCCACTCACCATGATGAGCCTGGGGTGCTTCTCCCTGACCGCGAAGCAGGTACAGAGAAGTGGTTTAATCACTCACTCTGTGCTTTTGGTGACCGTTCAGTGTTGCTTTTATGGAGTTATCAAGAGGAAGGAGCATGTTCTGTGTGGTAAAAAGGAGGGGCAAAAATGTAGAAATTCATCAATTTTATTTAAACCTACCCCTAAAACTTAGTCCAAACCCTAAAAACATGACGATTGTAGAAGTGCAATTCAATAAAAGAAACCCACTTGTATTGCTGCAAACCCCACCAACAACTTTTCAAGTTTAAAACGGGATAAACTAATCAAGAGGGAAGACAATGGGGGATCAAGTGTAAAGAATAAACAACCTCCAAATAGATCCTATACCCAATCCATCAAACTCTCTCCAAATTCGTAACCCTAAACCTGGGGGTATCTGTAAGCCAGTATTTGGGCATTGTTGAGGCGCCTGGTTGACATGTGTTGGCTCTGGCATTCAATTCTAACCCTTACCTTTCACTCGGAGAAGCCTAGTATCTCCCATCAAAAATGCCATTGCCATGGTTGGCGTGGCTAACGTGAAGAGTTAATCTCTGTTGCTGTGGGATTTTCTGCCTGAGCAGGTAAAACCGTTACCTTAACACAAACCCTACCCTTACGTGTTGAAAGAGCCGTATGTTGATTTTTATCCAAACCTTTCACACCGAGAAGCTCTGTACTTTCCATCAGAAATGCCATTGCAATGGTTAGCTTGGCAACTGCCACGACAGTCTCTGTTGCTATGGTATTCTTTGT
This sequence comes from Lampris incognitus, assembly GCF_029633865.1. Lineage (NCBI taxonomy): Eukaryota > Metazoa > Chordata > Actinopteri > Lampriformes > Lampridae > Lampris > Lampris incognitus. The sequence continues at coordinate 251,732 of NW_026611090.1, forward strand.
GGGATTAATTCTTAGCAGAAGTCAAGCTAACCATGGCAATGGTATTTGATGGAAAATACTGTCACGGAGCTTAAGATTTGGATATAATTAACGGATGGCTCTTTATACATCTTTCTGTAAGGGTTGCGATAGGTTTAGTAGAAGAGTTTTATCTGCTCAGGCAGACAGTGTCTGCTGCTGTGGTATTCTCTGTGGAACTACTTTTGAGTAGGAAAAACCCTCACTGTAACCCTACGCCAACCCTTGCCAAAAGATGTAGAAAGAGACGGCCATTAATTTTATCCAAAAGATTCAGAAGACTACACTTTCAGCGGTCATTTCTGTCGTTCTTGGTTTGAAAAATGTTTAAGTGTGAGTCCGCCACCCACGATGATGAGCTACGGTGCTTCTTCCTGAGCATGAAGCAGGTACAGAGAAGTGATTTGATTACAAGCTCTGTGCTTTTGAGGCAAAGAGCGTGCTCTGAGTGGTAAAAGAAAAAAATTGAGAAAGCCATCAATTACTCTTATTTTAAACCTAACCCTAAAAACATTAAACTGCAATAGTAGTGAACTTCAACTAAAAAAAAAATCACTTAATGCTCCAAACCCCACCAATAACTTTTCAAGTTTAACACGGGATAAACTAATCAAGATACAGGACAGTGGCAGATCAGTTGTAAAGAAGAAAAAACATTCAAATTGAACCCATCAATCTCTCCATAACTCTCATATTGGGGTATCGCTAAGCCAGCGGTTGGGCACTGTCCGCCTGAGCAGAAAAACTTGACCCTAAACTCAAACACTACGTCAACCAAAACATGTAGCAAGGACCATCCGTTGATTTTTATCCAAAACGTTTACTACGAGAAGCTTGGTTCTTTCCATCTGAAATGCCATTCCCTTGGTTAGCTTGGCTACTGCGAGGAGTTAGTCTCTATTGCTGTGATATTCTCTGTGCGATTGACTGCCTGAGCTGATAAAACCCTTATACTAAGTGAAATATGTTGAAAGAGCCGTTCGGTAATTTTATTCAAAATGTTTACTACGAGTACCTCTACTTTCCATCATAAATGCCATTGCCGTGGTTAGCTTGGCTACAATGAAGTTAGTCTCTGTTGCTATGGTATTCTCTGTGCGATTATCTGCTTAAACAGGTAACACACTTACCCTAACCCAACCAAAACATGTAAGAAGAGCCATCCGTTAATTTTGTCCAAAACTTTCACTCCAAGATGCTCGGTTTTTCCTTCAAAAATGCCATTGCCGTGGTTACCTTGGCTACAACGAAGAGTTTGTCTCTGTCGCTATGATATTTCTGAGGGATTGTCCGCCTAAACAGATAAACCCCTTACTGTAAGTGAAACATTTAGAAAGCACTCCGTTAATTTCATCCTGTAGAGCCGAAGTAACGGAGAAGACCATAGGTTCACACTTTAGCCGTGTAGGCAACTTTCTTTAATCCACGGTAAATCAGCGAGACAAACAAAACCCACAGCTCGACTGAGCGGAGGTGGCAAGAATAACCAGAAAACTGGCTGGACAACCATAACTTAACCCTGCGTTAACCTGCCAGGGCAACCATGACTTAACCCTTAGTTCCTGGGTTGAATTCTGTCCCCAATACGTGTCCACCACATGAGCCCCCCCAGAATTCGCTCTAGTAATCGAAGTCAGGCAGGCGCGGGTGGACGACAGGCCGTCCGCAGCGGCTCCGGATAACAGGGGCCGGAGTGTCTGTGGGAGGCATTGACGCGGGCCTGTGGAGGTCGGCCTGAGGAGCAGAAGAGGCAGCTCGGGCCTCCACGGGGGGAGGAGGCGGAGCCGGGGGACGACCGCGACGAGGAGGTTGGGCTAACTCCAACGGCTGCGTCAAGTCCAGGTGTGCGGGTTTAACTCGATCCACTGAAACATGCTCGGCCGTGCCCCCAAAATCCACCACCAGGTGCTTAGTTCCCCGTTCCAGGACGCGGAAGGGGCCGTCATAAGGGGGTTGCAGAGGGGGGCGGTGTGCGTCGTGACGGATGAACACGTAGTCCGCTGACTGCAGACCTGGGGGCACCTGGGACGACGGAGCGCCGTGTTGGGCGGTAGGGACGGGTGTGAAAGCTCTGACCCCGTCCAGCAAGGAGGCTCGTTGGTCCACAGCTGACCAGGGACGCGTTGCATTGGGCATGAAATCGCCTGGGACTCGCAGCGGCGTGCCGTACACCAGCTCCGCAGAGGAGGCTTGTAGGTCTTCCTTCGGGGCGGTCCGCAGGCCCAGCATGACCCATGGGAGCTTGTCAACCCAGTTGCAGTCCTTGAGAGTAGCCCGAAGCGCAGCCTTCATGGACCGGTGGAACCGCTCACATAGGCCGTTCGCCTGAGGGTGGTAGGCGGTAGTGCGATGAAGCTTGACGCCCAGAGCCTCACCCACAGCATTCCATAGCTCTGAGGTAAACTGTGGCCCACGGTCAGATGAAAGGTCGGAAGGCGTACCGAAACGTGAGACCCACGACCCAATAAAAGCCCGGGCCACATCAGCAGACGTCGTGGATGCCAGGGGAACAGCTTCAGGCCAGCGCGTAGTCCTGTCCACCACAGTGAAGAGGTAGGTGAACCCATGGGAGGGGGGTAGGGGACCAACCAGGTCGACGTGGACATGGTCAAATCGTCTCTCCGGCACTGCGAAGCGTTCCAGGGGCGCCTTAATGTGGCGGTGTATCTTAGCCCGCTGACAGGCAACACACGAGTCGGCCCACGCTTTCACGTCTCTCTTAAGTCCCTCCCACACAAACTTAGCAGAGGTCAGGCGCACGGATGGCTTACCGCCTGGATGAGAGAGGCCGTGCACAGCTTCAAATACGGGGCGTCTCCAGCTGTGCGGGACGATGGGCCTGGGCTGTCCTGTGGAGACGTCACACAGGAGGGTGACACCTGTGTCGCTGAAAGGAACGTCCTGCAGGCGGAGCCCCGTGTCGGAGGCCCGGAGACGGAGGATGCTCGGGTCCGTGGCCTGGTCAGCAGCCATCTGTGCATAGTCAAGGCCTAGGTGGACCGCTCCAATCACTGCCCTAGACAGGCAGTCAGCTACCTGGTTAGACTTACCAGCGACGTGCTGGATGTCGGTAGTGAATTCCGAAATGTAGGAGAGTTGTCGCTGCTGGCGAGCGGACCATGGCTCGGCCGTCTTGGACATGGCAAACGTGAGGGGCTTGTGGTCCACGTACGCAGTAAACTCGCGGCCCTCTAGCAGGAAACGGAAATGCCGGACGGCGAGCCAGAGACCGAGGAGTTCCCTGTCAAAAGTACTATACTTGCGCTCTCGGGGTGTAAGCTGGCGACTGAAAAAGGCCAAAGGCTGCCAAGCCCCCCCCACCCACTGTTCGTGAACCGCACCAACAGCATAGTCCGATGCATCCGTGGTTATGAAAATAGGCGCTGTAGGTGAAGGATGCGCTAGCAGGGTAGCCTGGGAGAGCGCAGCTTTAGTCTCGGTGAACGCACGGTCCCGCTCTGCTGTCCAGTCGACCGCCTGGTTGGGGGACATGCCTTTCAGCGCCTCGTACAGTGGCCGGATGATAAAGGCGGCTCGAGGAATGAAGCGGTGGTAGAATGTCACCATCCCGATGAACTCCCTGAGCGCACGAGCTGTTTGGGGGCGCGGAAAGGCCGCCACCGCTTCCACCTTTGAGGGCAGGGGGACTGCCCCGTCCCCAGTGATGCGGTGCCCGAGGAAATCAATGGCTGTCAGCCCGAACCGGCACTTCGCCGGGTTGACGATCAGCCCATGCTGGCTGAGGCGTGTGAAGAGGGCATGAAGATGGGACAGGTGTTCTTCCTCGGAGGCGCTGGCGATGAGTATGTCGTCCAAATAGACGAAGATGAAAGGAAGGCCACGGAGCACTGAATCCATTAGCCGCTGAAAGGACTGGGCCGCGTTTTTGAGTCCAAATGGCATTCGTAGGAATTCAAATAGGCCGAATGGGGTTGTCACCGCTGTCTTGGGGATGTCTGAGGGGTGCACGGGAACTTGATGATAACCACGGACCAGGTCGACTTTTGAGAAGACGCATTTGCCAGACAGGTTTGCAGAAAAGTCCTGGATATGCGGGACAGGATAGCGGTCAGGCGTGGTGGCGTCATTTAGTCGGCGGTAGTCCCCGCATGGGCGCCAACCTCCATCAGGCTTAGCGACGATGTGGAGTGGGGACGCCCACGGGCTGTCAGAGCGGCGGATGATCCCCATGCGTTCCAGGTGCTCGAACTCAGACTTGGAAATGGCGAGTTTGGCGGGGTCGAGACGCCTGGCTCTGGCGTAGACCGGGGGCCCCTTCGTAGCAATGTGATGCTCCACCCCATGCTTAGCGGTGGGTGCAGAGAAGGTAGGCTGGGTGAGGTCAGGGAACTCAGCGAGGAGGGGGCGGTTGAACTTGTCTGCCTCTGAGAGAGAGTTGGCTAGACCTGCATAGGCCGCTTCCCTCCGCGTACATGCGAAGGAGGAGAAGGTTAAGGCATCGACCAGACGGCTGTTCTGAATGTCCACTAGCAAACCGTAAGCGCACAAAAAATCAGCTCCGAGGAGGGGAAGCGTTACATTGGCCATGACGAACTCCCACGTGAAACGTTGTCCACCAAAACACAGTTCTACAGACCGCACGCCGTAGGTGTGGATAGGGCTGCCGTCAGCCGTCGCCAACTGGGGGCCCCGCTCCCCGCCCATGATGTCGACGTCAGTAGCAGGGAGCACGCTTCTCTGTGGGCCCGTGTCACAAAGAAATCGCCGACCGGAGATGGTGTCGAGGATGAAGAGTAGCCTGCTCATATCGCCAACACTCATGGCCACTACTGAGTGTTGGCCCTCTCGTTTCCCGTCGGCCTGTAGTTGCAGGGGGAACGGCACCGTTTAGCTTTCGCTTATCGAGCGTGGTACATACAGAGTCCAGAGGGCTTGTAGCGGTCTGATGCTGTGGCGCCACCGTCGGGCCACGCCCGCGATGTCGGCGGGGGGCCAGTGAAGGTAGGAGCCAGCACCCCGGCATGGGAGGAACGTTGTGTAGCGACGAAGAATCGGTCAGCCTCCTTTGCCAGCTCACGGGGATCAGTGATGGTGGAGTTAGCGAGCGCAGTCTGGACGTGGGGCGGCATGTTGCGCAGAAACAGCTCCATAAACAGGAAACATGGCTTTTCTTGACCCAGTAGGTTTAACATCCTGCTCATTAGCTCCGATGGTTTGCCATCTCCCAAGCCCTGAATTGCGAAGAGGCGACGTGCTCTCTCCGTTGCTGACAGTTCAAAAGTTTCAAGGAGGAGATGTTTAAGTGCGGCGTATTTACCATCGGCCGGTGGGTTGGTTATGAAACCGCTTATCCTGGAAGCCGTAGCGCACCCCAGCGCTGCCACTACGTAGTAGTACCTGGTCTCGTCTGCTGTTATGTCTCTGAGCGCGAACTGTGCCTCAGCCTGCGCGAACCATGTAGCCGCGGAAGACTCCCAAAACTCCGGCAGTTTAATTGCAACGGCGTTCGTAGCCATAATGTGTGTGGTTTCAGAAAACTTATCCGAAAACCGACGTCGGGGTCACCAGTGTAGAGCCGAAGTAACGGAGAAGACCATAGGTTCACACTTTAGCCGTGTAGGCAACTTTCTTTAATCCACGGTAAATCAGCGAGACAAACAAAACCCACAGCTCGACTGAGCGGAGGTGGCAAGAATAACCAGAAAACTGGCTGGGCAACCATAACTTAACCCTGCGTTAACCTGCCAGGGCAACCATGACTTAACCCTTAGTTCCTGGGTTGAATTCTGTCCCCAATACGTGTCCACCACAATCCAACATTTTCAGTCCGAGAAGCTCAGTTCTTTCCTTCAGAAATGCCATTGCCGTTGTTAGCTTCGCTACTGCGAAGAGTTAGTCTCTGTTGCTGTGGTATTCTCTGTGCGATTGTCTGCGTGAGCAGATAATGCCCTTACAACTAAGCGAAATATATAGCAAAAGCCGTCCAGCGATTTTATCCAAAACTTTTACGAGTAGCTTGGTACTTTCCATCAGAAATTCCATTTTCGTAGTTGGGTTGGCTACAATGAAGAGTTAGTCTCTGTTGCTGTGGTGTTCTCTGTGCGATTGACTGACTGACCTGATAAAACGCTAAGTGAAACATGTACAAAGAGCCGTCCATTAATTTTATCCAAAACTTTCACTCTGAGAAGCTTCGTACTTTCAATCAGTAATTCCATTGCTGTAGTTAGGTTGGCTACTACGAAGAGTTAGACTCTGTTGCTGTGATGTTCTGTGTGATTGTCTGCCTGAGCTGATAAAATCCTTACACTAAGCGAAATATGTAGAAAGAGCCGTCCAGTAATTTTATCCAAAACTTGCACTCCGAGAAGCTTGGTACTTTCCATCAGAAATGCAGTTGCCGTAGTTAGCTTGGCTACTGCGAAGAGTTAGTCTCTGTTGCTGTGGTATTCTCTGTGCGATTGTCTGTCTGAGCCGATAAAACCCTTAGATGTAAGCGAAACATGTAGAAAGAGCCGTCCATTAATTTTATCCAAAACTTTCACTCCGAGAATCTTGGTACTTACCCTCAGTAATGATATTGCCCTGGTTTGCTTGGCTACCACGAAGAGTTAGTCTCTGTTGCTATTGTATTTCTGCGGGATTGTCTGACTGAACAGATAAAACCCTTACTATAAGTGAAATATGTAGAATAGCCGTCCATTAATTTTATCCAAAACTTTCACTGCAAGAAACTTGATACTTCCCATCTGGAATGCCGTTGCTGTGGTATTTTCTGTGCGATTGTCTGCCTGATAAAACCCTCACACTAAGCGAAATATGTAGAAAGAGCTGTCCAGCAATTTTTTCCAAAACTTTAACTCCGAGAAGCTTGGTACATTCCATCAGGAATGCCGTTGCCGTAGTTAGCTTGGCTACCATGAAAAGTCTGTCTCTGTTGCTGTTGTATTTTTGCGGGATTGTCCGACTGAACAGATGAAACCCTTACCATAAGTGAAACATGTAGACAGTGCCGTCCATTAATGTTATCCAAAACTTTCACTCTGAGTAGCTTGGTACTTTTCATCAGAAATGCCATTGCCGTAATGAGCTTGGCTACTGCGAAGAGTTAGTCTCTGTTGCTGTGGTATTCTCTGTGCGATTGTCTGCCTGAGCTGATAAAACCCTTACCCTAAGTGAAACATGTAGAAACGGCCTCTGTCAATTTTTTGCCCCGAAAGTATCACTCAGAAGCTCGGTACTTGAGAAGAGCAGTGCCATTGCTGTGGTTAGCTTGTCTACGATGAAGTAATTCTCTGTTGCTGTGGGATTGTCTGCCTGAGCAGGTAAATCCCTTGCGCCAACCAAACTGAAACTTTGTAGAAAGTGCATACGTTAATAAGATCGAAAAACTGTCACTCCGAGAAGCTTGGTACTTTCCATCAGAAATGTCATGGCCATGGTGAGCTTTGCTATTGCGAAGAGTTAGCCTCTGTTGCTGTGAGATTGTCTGCCTGGGCAGGTAAAACCCTTACCCTATCCCAACCGAAACATGTAGAAAGAGCAATCCATTAGTTTTATCTGAAACTATCGTTCCATGTTCAGAAATGCTACTGCGAAGAATTATTCTCTGTTGCTGTGGTATTGTGTGTTGGATTGTTTGCCTGAGCAGACAAAAATCTTAGCCTAACTCATCCCTAACCGAAAGATGTAGAAAGAGTTCTCCATTAATTCTATCCAAAACTTTCACTCTAAGAAGCTTGGTTCTTTCTTTCAGAAATGACTTTGCCATAGATAGCTTGGCTACTGCTAAGAGTTGTTCTCTGTTGTTATGGTATTTTGTTGTGAGATGGTGTGACTGAGTAGATAAGCCCAAACCCTACCTCAAGCGAAACATGTAGAAAGCGCTGTCCGTTAATTTTATGCAAACCTTTTACTTTGAAAAGCTGGGTTCTTCAGAAATGCAATTGCCGTGGTTAGCTTGGCTACTGCGAAGAGTTTCTCTATTGCTGTATTGTTCTTTGTAGGATCGTCTGCCAGAGCAGATAAAACCCTTACAACTAAGACAAACATGTAGAAAGAGCCGTCCGTTAATTTTATCCCAAACTGTTCCTCCGAGAAGCTCGGTACTTTCCATCTGAAATGCCATTTACGTGGTTAGCTTGTCTGGCGAAGTTATTCTCTGTTGCGGTGGTATTCTCTGTAGGATTTTTGGCCTGAGCAGATAAAACCCATTACTCTTAAGTGAAACCTGTAGAAAGAGTTGTCCGTTAATTTTAACTGAAACTATCACTCCGAGAAGCTTGGTACTTTTCATCAGAAATGCCATTGCCGTGGTTAGCTTGGCTACCACGAAGAGTTGGTGTCTGTTGCTGTGGTATTTTCTGTGGGATCGATTTGCCTGAGCTGATAAAACCCTTACAGTAACCCTATCCCAAACCTAACCAAAAGATGTAGAAAGAGCCAACCCTTAATTTTATCCAAAAGTTTTACTCCGAGAAGCGCTGTACTTTTCCTCTGAAATGCCACTGCCATGGTTGGCTTATGTATGCGAAGGTATTCTCTCTTGCAGTGGTATTCTCTTTAGGATTTTCTGCCTGAACAGGTAAAACCCGTACTCTACCCCAACCCAAACATGTACAAAGAGCATATGTTAATTTTATCCGAAACTATCACTCTGAGAAGCTCGATACCTTCCGTCAGAAATGCCATTGCCATGGTTAGCTTTGCTACCATGGAGAGTTAGTCTCTTTTGCTGTGGTATTCTCTGTGGGATTTTCTGCCTGAGTAAGTAAAACCCTCACCCTAACCAAACTGAAATGCGTAGAGAGAGCATACGTTAATGTTATCAGAAACTATCACTCCTAGAAGCTTGGCACTTTTCATCAGAAATGACATTGCTGTGCATAGCCTGGCTACTGCTTAGTTGGTCTCGGTGGTGTTCTGTGCGATTGTCTGCCTGAGCTGATAAACCCCTACCCTAAGCAAAACATGTCGAAAGAGCCATCCGTTAATTTTATTCTCTTTTCACTCCGTGAAGCTCAGTACTTTCTGTCAGAAATGCCATTGTTGTGGTTGGTTTGGTTTTCGCAAAGAGTTGATCTCTGTTGCTGTGGTATTGTCTGTGGGATGGTCTGCCTGAACCGATAAAACACTTACCCTAACCCAACCGAAACGTGTAGAAAGAGCCATCTGTTAATTTTATCCAAAACTATCACTCCATGAAGCTCTGTACTTTCCATCAGAAATGTCTTTGCCATGGTTAGTTTGGTAACTGTGAAGAGTTAGTCGCTGTTGCTGAGGTATTATCTGCCTGAGCAGATAAAACTCTTAGCCTAACTCATCCCTAACCGAAAGATGTAGAAAGAGCTATCTTTTTTTTCTTTTTTATGATTAATAGTTTTTTTTCACAATAATAAAACATATAAACAAGTATTTCAGTTTGAAATAACATGGACATTAAATCAGAATACGAACGAAACAAGCACAACCAAACGAAAATAAATAAAAGATAGGAGAGACATCCTGAAATAATGAAAGAAGAAAAAAAGAGGAAAAAACAAACAAAAGAAGAAAAAACATGACTGTGAGCCATCTTTTAATTTTATCCAAACGTTTCACTCAGAAAAGGTTAGTACTTTCCCTCAGAAATGACTTTGTCATGGATAGCTTGGCTACTGTCAAGAGTTATTCTCTGTTGTGGTATTTTTTTTTTGTGGGATTGTCTGACTGAGCAGATAATCCCTAACCCAAACCCTACCTCAAGTGAAACATGTAGAAAGCGCTGTCTGTTAATTTTATGCAAAACTTTTACTCTGAAAAGCTCGGTTCTTTGCTTTAGAAATGCCATTGCCATGGATAGCTTGGCTATCGCGACGTTAGTCTGTATTGCTGTGGCTCTGTAGGATTGTGTGCCAGAGCAGATAGAACCCTTATCCCAACGCTAACTGAAAGATATAGAGCCACCCGTTACGTTCATCTACACCTCATCCTAATTTCGGGGATAATTTCTTTAGTTCTCATATTGAGAAATGTTTTTCTAAAGTGTGAGTCCCGCCACCCACAATGATGAGCTGGGGTGCTTCTTCCTGAGTGCGAAGCAGGTACAGAGAAGTGGTTTAATCACAAGCTCTGTGCTTTTGGTGACCGTTCAGTGTTCCTTTTATGGGAGCATCAAGGGAAGGAGCATGTTCTGAGTGGTAAAAAGGGAAAAAAAATGCAAGAATTCATCAATTTTATCCAAATCTAAACCTTAGTCCTAACCCTAAAAACATTAAATTGCAGAAAATTACAATTAAAAAGAAAAACACATCCACTCATTAATTTGGTATATAAAATGTGTTGCTATATAAAAATCCCAAAATCCAACCCAACAGGCTTGAAAACATAGGAATTGACACCAAGATCAATCAAGCCAAAAAACGACACAAAATATATTTAAAAAAAAAAAAAAGCCATTTTTGGAGGCTAATTTGACAGCCATCTTGAAAAATGGCCTCCATCTTGGATTTTCAAGTGGCCAATCAGACAGATTTGATTGGAAGCCTGTGGAGAAGAAATGCACCAAATTTCATGCTTGTATCATAATTTGCACAATTTCACTCGAGTTTGGCTTTTATCCGCTCCACTATAACCCAAAACATACCTCAACCGCAACATATAGAAAGAGCCATCTGTACAATTTATCCAAAACTGTCACTCCGAGAAGCTTGGTACTTCCCATCAGAAATGTCATTGCCATTGTTAGCTTAAGAGTTCGTCTTTGTTGTTGTGATATTTTACAGTATACCCACCAGCAACAAGCTCCCCTCACTACACATACCCAAATAGTGCCCAAACAAATTTTAACAAAAACCAGCGTCCCCCAAAAATACTTTGGGGGACATTTGTCCCTGATTTAGTTTGTCTCGTCATAAAGACTGGTTTGTTTGTTCCTGGTTTAGTTTGTCAAGTCATCATGACTGGATTATTATTTGTTCCTGATTTAGTTTCTCAAGTCATAAAGACTGGATTATTGTTTGTACTTGGTTTAGTTTGTCAGGTCATAAAGACTGGATTATTGTTTGTTCCAGATTTAGTATGTCAAGTCATAAAGACTGGATTATTTTCAGTTTTATTGTCATTAAAAACAATGTGCAAGCACATGTTCTTGAGTTAGGGTCTCAAGTCATGAAGACTGGGTTATTTGTTCCTGATTTAGTTTGTCAAGTCATAAAGGCTGGATTATTTTTTTTTTCCCCTGATTTAGTTTGTCAAGTCATAAATACTGGTTTATTGTTTGTTCCTGGTGAGTTTGTCAAGTGAAAGACTGGATTATTGTTTGAAGCCTGGTTTCTGTCTGATTTTTTTTTTCTGTACTTGGGTCCATACCAAACCAAGGTCCTAACAAAGATGTGCCCCCCTTCTTTATTTATTAACTGTGTTCCCCAGCTGTGAGAGGAACTTGTATTGGAGATGTGTGTGTGTCTGTGTGTGTGCAACATGGTATTTGATAGATATAATAAATACAGTATAGAACAGAGAACATAGAGTATAGAACATAGTATAGATAGATGTAATATAATCGTTAGATAGTATAGAGCAGAGAACATAGAGTATAGGACATAGTATAGTTAGATATAATCGATGGATATAATAGTATAGAGCAGAGAACATGGCAGAGACAAGTTGATTTGAAGATATGCTTTTTGGTAAATAATTTTATTAGCCACACGAGCAAAACCGGTGGAATTAGTTTTTGCTACATTTTGATTCTGCAGCACAATATATACATGTACAACAACAGACACTCCACAAATCATGAACAATACAGTTACACAATAGCAGAAATAAACATATCAGGTATAACCGGTGAATGGTGGTATTTATGCCAATGGTGTGTGAGGATGGGACTATAGGGAGGAATTCAGAGTCTTGATGGACAGGGAGAAAAAAACTGTTTGCAAAGCGTGTAGTCTTAGTTGACAGTGACCTGTAGCGCTTCCCTGAGAGAAGGAGCTGGAAGAGGTGATGAGCAGGATGTGAGGGGTCGCAGGTGATCTTTGCTCGCTTTACAGTCCAGTTAGTATGTAGAGATTCAACTGAGGGGAATGGGTTGCCTATGATTTTGGATGCCTAGTTGACAATCCGCTGCAGTTTTTTCGTGTTTGACTGTCTGTGCTGCTGTACCATACGGTAATACTGTAATAGAAGATGTTATGATGGACTCGGGTAATGGCTGAGTAAAATGACGAGCAGTAGATGTTTGATCCGGTACCTTTTTTTTCTTTTTTCACAAATTTTATTTATTGAAATTTCACAATCAAAATGTTATACAGACATATATGAAGTCGATGTTTATTGGTCCACTTCATTCAAACATGAAACCTACCGCTAAAAATTTGGTGTCATCTTTGACCAGTGTCTTTTGATCACCATGTTACTAAGGTTGTCCAATCCTGTTTCCTTCAGCTACAAAATATTGCAAAAATCACTTTTAAAGACATTGAAAAATTAATTCACACTTTCTCCCTTCTAGATTAATGTAACTTTCTCTACTCTGGCCTCAACTATGCTACTTTAAATCATCTACAGTTGGTTCAAAATGCAGTTGCTAAACTAACTAGAACTAGTTGTAGGTCCCATATTACCCCTATTCTTGCATCTCTTCATTGGCCTCCTGTAAAGTTCAGAATAATCTTGAGTTTATTGATTACATTTAAAGCACTGCATGATCTTGCCCCCAGTTATATTTGCGATCTTCTCATTTCACTTTCAGACCACTCTGATCCTCAAACCTCAGTTATATTTCCATCAAAGCACAGACGCAAGTGGCTTTCTCGCTACTGGTTTATTTGAAAGTTGTCTTTGCCTCCAAATCCACCATGAAAACTGACAGTATTAATGACCCATGAAGACCATAATAGCTTCACGTGGAAAAAATGGTATACGCTCCATGTTGCATAACATATATTGAAGTAACATACAGACAAAGAAAATGCCTATGACTCAGAAAATGGGTTATAAAGCAAACTGGGCTAAATAATCTAAAATAGGTTTGGCTAAGGAGGCATTGGAAAAGAATATTATTCAGACAACAGTATTATAAAAGAGAAACGGCCGGCATTTATTAAACATATTAATAACAATACAAGTGCACTTTGAATGGTCAATAAGGAAAATAATAAAGAATAAGGGTCAGACCCCTTTTGGGCTGTCTGTAATGTCTTTTCAGTGTGTAGACTCAGAGCTCTGGTCAAAAAGAGAGAATATGAAAAGATAAAAGTCTGAAACTACCTGGGTAGTGTGTGTAGTGTTTGTTCACAAAAATGGAGATCTCCAAAACGGTCTTGTCTGTCTCTCCTGGTCGTCCTCAATGGAGAAGCAAGACGCCACTCTTCCACGTGCTGTCTATGCCTCGTGGGTCACAGGGCTTGCTGTTCCATTCTCTTGGGGAAGGAATCCAGTACACAAAAAAACCAACCTGCATACCGCAGGGTAGAAAATAAGTCTCTACTCTCTAAAGCACCAGATCTAGAATATTTGAATCAATCTTTCACATTACCAAATAATGGAATTAGGAAACAAAACGAAGCTAGTGAAGGTCCTTGCAGCTAACAAGTACAAATCACAGCGGAATCGTATAACATTTCACATTCATATTAAGCTATAGGATATAGGCTATCTGAAAATCCTCCGATTGGTTCTTGTAATGAAATGTTCTAGGTTCTCTTCAGTTCTAGGCCTAACAGGCCTACACATTATAAGACAACTACTATGCTACTACAGTGCATGGATAGAAAAAAGACAAACATGGCTAAACTAGCGCATGGTTAGCTACTGTAGAAACTCACTGAAGAATCCGGGCAAATAAAGAAAACGGGTTTCCAAGCAAGCAATCCTCTGCAATCCAAACGGGATTAATTAATTTAAACTGGTAAACTTAAATGAGTAAGGATAACAAAGGCTTAAATTTTGTATCGCTGTTCCAGCTTCTACGAGTTGGACTTTGGTTCATTCGTCTGCAGCTCAAGAAAGGTCTGCAGTCAATCTTTTACTCTAGTTCTGATCTGACAAGGCCTGGTAATTTTCCGTTTGGACAGGCTGCTAGCGCCCTCTACAGGGGACTGCATGGACATGCATTAACTCTTTCTAGGGCAGCTAAAATCAGGGGGGTTACACCTCGTTGGTTACATGCTACGACAGGGAAGTCGTCAAATCTTGTTTGTAAATATTAACTTCTCAAAGTTCGCTATATACGACATAAACTTTCATTACACATGAAGTCTTGTTAGTTTCTTGCTTGCGGAGATCTTCCCTTCATCTAACTTATGTGAAAGAAACCCAACAGGATTTGCCCCTCAACATTAAAATCGGCTGTCAAAATAAGTCTCAATACAAATCATAGTTGCATGTAATACAATAATTGCTTGCCGGTACTGGTTAAGTCTTCCTGACGTATATGTATGTGTATGTAACCTTAAGCTGAGACTTCAAAATGATAGTACTATTACTTATAATAAATGAAATGATGTATACATAACAAATGCAGTTAAAATGAACTCTCAATCATAACATTGGTCTTGGAAAAGGTAGACGAATATTACAAATTATGTAAACATGATGGCATCAGTCTTTTATCTATTGCTTATTCCAACTGCAAAACAAAATATGACTTCGCCTTTGCAGTTTTAGCCCCAAGTCTCTGGAATAATCTCCCCCAATCTATTAAATTTGCTAAATCTTCGATTGTTTTAAGCGGCTTCTAAAAACCCATCTTTTAATGGATTCCCATGTTTGACTTCTGTTTTGTTTTTTTAGCTTGGTCTGTTACTACCGGTTCTATATATATATATATATATATATATTAAAAGATTTCATTCACTTTATGTATTTGTTCGCATTTTGTGTATGTAATGTAAAGCACTTTGTAACGGTGTTTAACAGTGATATAAATAAAATTTTGCTTGCTTCAAACTAATGGGACTGTGTCCAGATAGATGGGGTTTCCTCAGTTTTAGGTAGTAATTGTCGTCTTTATGCTTACCACAGATACTGTTCTCTGGCCATGACAATTGCACTCCTTGTCGGCCGGTTTAATGATCTGTCTGTTATCGAGGAGTTCTGATAAGGCTCTGTCTTTTGTACTATTAGGTTTTACTACATGCTGTATGCGGAAGAATTTGTAAAAATAATTCAAATTGGCCACAATGAGGGTCGCGATTTCTGCCAGCAGCGTGCTGTTAGGAGTCTATTCTGACTTGGGAGTGAATGGCAGGGGCTCCGCATCTGTGCTGTCCTTGTAATACACTGCTAGTTTCAGTCTTCTGTGGCATTGTTGAATGTCCCTTCTGATCTGTTCCATTATGCTTTTTGTTACTTAGTTGGAATGAATTTTATTCCTCTGTTCAGTAGGGTTAATTGTGGGGAAGTTCGGAGAAAGTTTTTCGCTAGTACTACATTTTCATTCCCGTCCTGTATCGGCAGGCTTGTGGGGACTTTTAATTTAAATACTCCAACCAGTTTTGTCAGTAATTATATTGCTGTCTGTGGAGTCCAGTGCACCTTGTCCTTCTATAAGTCTCGAAGAGAGTCCTATTTAGTGGTGGCATGGTTGGAGTTGCCTTTGATGTATTCATTCAGTTTTTGTAGGTTGGTTTGTTCCCCCTGCAGGAGGCTTGTGGAGTAGTTAATCATGGGTATCTGCACATTGGCCTGTGGTAATTTGCTTTATGCTGCTCTGATGCCCCCTGAAGCTGCTTGATGGTGGTCCTTTTCAGTTTTTGTGATCTATTACTTCGCCTAAAGGACACAATCACCTCTTCCATTGTGTTGGAGTGGGTGGCTTTGTTGGTTGTGCTCTGCGCATGTCTGAATGTGGCTCCCGGATAACTGTCAATTTGTAGGTTAGCCAAGTCGAAAGGTGGGAATTTGGCAGCATTTGAATTTCCCATTATCAGTATAGTTTTGCTTGTGCTTATGTTAAACCTCTAGTCTTGGCATTTGTTTTGTTTGTTTGCCAGATAGTCTGGGGTATAGTGGTCAGGTTTATTTTTCGTCCACTTCCAGACAGCTCTGTTTAGCTGTTGTGTGATTTGGCGTGAGGGTCAGACCAGTCAGGATTGGTGAGTTGTTGTTGGGACGGTCCCGCCTCGTCCTGTAGGAGTGTTTATTTGGTCTGGATTCCCATATGGATCAGTCTGTTGTGTGGGTATTCCAGTGTGGTTCCTTCCCTGCCTCTGTTCTTTTGGGGATGGTGCCTGCAGTGGTGGTGTGGGGAGTATAGTCCTGCTTTTCAGCTGACCAGTCTCCCCTGATCTCCGCGGCCTCGCTGGTCCTCAGTTGCAGCTGTGGGGCCGTAGACGGCTGTGGGCGATCACTCATTGTTTGCGTGGGGGAGGTTGTTTGTTGTTTTCTGCCCCCGTGATGCGATTCGGCGGCACATGGACTTCGGTGACCACAAGCTTCGTTGTACCAGATGGCCCCGCCATTGGTGATTGACTTGGGCGTTTGGTGGCTTCGATTGGCTGTCCTCAGCCTCGAAGTCTGTCAATTTGGAGATGAATATTGTCTGTCGTCAATCGTCTCCTCCTGCAAGTGGCAGCCCAGGCCTTTCCTTGCCGAGGATGAGGCTACCTGGAACGGGCCATCCTAGTCCCGTGTGGATAGGTTGGTGAATTTATCCATTTCTCCTTTTATCAAGTTTTTGTAGTGTTGCTGTACTATTCTCATGGTTGTGGCAGCCCAGTTTTTTTGCAATGTCCTCAATCTTTCTCCGTGTCTTCGTTCAGGACTGCTGGTTTAATGGTGGTAGTCAAATTGTTGGCCAGACTAACTGGTTGGTTGGGGGCTGCTGTGAGGCCGACGCAGTTTTCGAGTGATGGTTTGCTGTGAGCAGTTTATGAAAATTCGCCGTCTTTAAGCCGAAGTCTGTCATCAGACCGTTGTCTTTCATTTCATTTAGCTCTATTTGTTGTTGTAGAGGGCCTTAAAGGAGCAGCAGCCCCTGGTGAATCTACCCTCAAATGTGTATCACCACAGTGGCATAGAAAGGGACTTTGTCTGTAAGCAGCTACTCCGTGAAAAGAATCTCACCCTGGAATTAGCGATAAGCACCTGTGTGCTTCATGAACAGTCAGAAAAGAGCTCCAAGGAGTTAAAGAAAGAAGCGGATATGTACGCTATTCAGAAAACTCGCTGTGGCAACTGCAATGGACAACACACGTTCCTGACCATAGTAAATGTTATGCATTCAATAAACAATGCAATAATTGTGGCAAACTCAATCATTCTGTTAAATGCTGCAGATCCACACCAGCATTGCCCATAGTTAGCGCCAAAGCCCCCCAGTCATTACTAAAAAAGACAGCCAGATAGTGAGAACGAACTGACCACACAACCAGACAGTGCTTTGGATGATACGTTTTTTTGCGACCCAGTTGATTCAGCCACTCGGGAGAAATCTTCACAACGCTGAAACTGAAAAGTAGAAAGGGCAACTGAAGGTAAAATTGGTTTACACTTTGATTTTTGTATTGTCTTTTAACATTTCTCTGTTCAGCACACGTATTCTTATCTCGTTTGTAGCCGGGCTCTGCTTAGGTTTGGCGGTGGAGAATGCGTGGTTGCCAGATACAGCTGATAGTTTCCAGCCCAAAAGCTGTCCAAAAACCGCCAGGATGTACATAAAACTGCCCAAAATGTAAAATCAATATATAGTTCAGTAATGTTATTTAATTGCCATACTATCCAGCATAAAAACAATGTACACTGACAGCCGAAGCACGCACAAAATAGCCTAACTCTTATAATGAGAAATTACAGCACTGCAAACCACAGCATATCGATCTTAGGTGCTACTGCCACCCTCTGGACAACATATAAATACTGTATGAGAGTCATCAAATGGGTTCGCCATGGTGCTGCGCATCTCTCTACTCCTCGGGAAGCGGCAAGTCAGACAGAGCTGAACCAAACAATTATCGTTTTCATGTCAATGCAGCAACAATATGTTGCGATCAAATCTATGTCCCTCTTTGCAAAAGCACAGAGGCACAGAGCGCGGTCAGTGTGCTCAAGCGCACGCAGGTATTGCACTTTTACAGGGTAGATTTAAATAGAGTTTATCTGTGAACATACACAGTAATCAATATTAGCTTTTACTCCAGACGTGTGTGTGTGTGTGAGAGAGAGAGTGAGTGATATCTTGCCTTTAGATGCAGAACAGGCTGTCGGTTGCAACTTGAACACACTGGTGAAAAACACATGTGAACTTTATAGAACTATGTACAGTTTGACATAGCTGTGTAGTACATGGATGAGTCAAACCTCCCCAACAGCTGTGGGGGAGGTTGGAACATGGCTGAGGTACATCTGTGTTAGACTTGTGCGCACATCCATCAGAGCAGAAAGGAGCAGTAATTCCATGCAATTTCTGGTATCGTCCTTGTTACTTGGGAAATGTTCTTTCCACATGCGCAGTTGAGATGGGCAGGGTCAGAAATCTTATTGCACCTAGTGCTAAATCCTGGAAGCACTGGTTTCCTCCAACATCTGTAAAGGTTTCCACCTCCAGCCAAAAGGCATCGATGGGCTGATCATGGGAGAAATTTGTTGATGCCATATTTCTCCACTGGGTCTCAAGTGAGCATGGAAAAAAAGCCGGGCACAGTAGCTCTAGTTTCCACAGCATTTCCAAAGAGGCAGGTAAGCACACCTGATGCTGCACCAGGACTTCTTTCAGAAACTCCATGCAGCATGTTGTAATGAGCTGCGTCTTCTCAAGGGGCGGAGTACTGGTCTCTAATTTCTGACTAAAAGAGGTCACCAGAGCTGCCTCAAGAGGTGAAATGAATGTTTGGGTGTTGTAGGTCCAGTTACCTGATCTGTTGATCGGTGTTCATGCGACGTATGATCTGCTTGATTATTCGTCTGTGTTGACATGAACAGCCTGTTAAGGTCCCTGAAAACGCCTAAGCTGTCTCCTGTTTCCATCTGAAAGTACTTGATCACAACTTTGATCTCCTGAAGAATTAGATGTAGAAAATGCATGAAAAGACTTTGTCGAGTCATTATACATCTCACTCAGGAGTCGCACAGCATAGCAGTGCTCATCATTTGTTGCCTGAGTGAAGTGTAATTTGAGCTTATTTTCTTGCTCAAGTATTCTATCGATGCAGTCAGCTGTCACTAACCAACGGGTAGCACTTGGTGAAAAAAATTTCAGCGGACATTCCCCATTGTTAATGGTCTTGTAGATAGCTCGCTTGGCTGAATGAGCGAACCAGTTGTAGGACTCGTATGTAATCCAGATTGTTGGGGAGATGCTGCATCGCCTTGTGAGCAACGATGTCAAGGGAATGGCGCACACACAGCTAATTAGCTGTAAACCGGGTTGTTGTTTTATGAGTAGTGTAAACTGAATGTTGTTTATCAACTATGACCCTGGCTCCGTCAGGAGCAATTCCCACCATGTTGTTAATTTTTAGACGGCTATCTTCCAAAAACCTAATGATAGCTTCCACAATCCCTTTGGCATCTGAACGTGAAAGTTCAGCCAGGCCGAGGTAATTGCTGACAAAGTTGTTGTTTCTTGGAGCGACATTTCACGTAAATGCAAAGCAGTTTGTTTACAGAAATGTTGGTGGTTTCATTCAGGTCAAGTGAGTAAGGGGACTCACCGATGTCCTCTCTGAGCTCTTGTCTGAAATGCGGTGCCAGTACTGATCTGATTACAGCCGTACACTTGGTTCTGCGTTTTAAATTCTCCGGTCTCATCTTGCAGTATATCTGAGAAGTCGTTAACAGCGTTAATAGAAGTGTGGCGAGCGATAGACGTTGCTATGCTGAGCTCGTGGCGTTTCCGGTCGTCTTTGATGTTCTGGTTGCTCGTCATGGGCACAGTAAAGGGTTTCACACTAGACAGGCAACGAACCTTGTGTTTGCTGGTTGCACCGTGATCTTAAGTCTTTTAAATGAGCCCTAATGCCGTTTTTGTAAAATTTGCAATGTGCCTTTGTCTCGTAGGTAGTACCATAACTCATTTCTCCTCTCACCAGAATGTTGTGCTTAGATGTTATTTAGCCTAGTTAACCATATATATTTTAATGTACTGTAATTTGTAATACAAAAAAACCTGCCCAACTCATGGAAAACCAGCCGAAACGACACCCACCTGCCCAAGGCCATTTTAACCCGCACAATCCAACCGAAAATCGTCCAATTACCTGGCGACAGTTAAGGTAACAGCGGACTTGTGACCACGTGATCTGCATGAGCTTATCCCCCCCCGGGGGTGTTCTTGAGTGGCCACAGGCGGTTAGCACCGGTCCTACAGTAAATCAGGAAGTGAAGAAAAACTCGGGAAGTGAAGCTAAGTTTACTAGTTAAATTGACCGTTAATTCCTCTTGGATTACATGTTTGCGTGGATCAAATGAGTGAATACTTTGGTGTTAAGAGTATGTCATGGAATGCAGGTAATATGAAGTTAGTACTGTTATTTGGGTGACATTTCATGCTTCCAACATAGTGTTATTAACATACAACATGTAACCTGATTCTCTGGCGCTTGCATGTTTGTTTCCTGTAGACCACCCACTGTGGTGCCTGCCAATAAACGGGTAAAGGGAAGTTCTGTCTCCTCTGTTTGATCAACACACATTGGTGACGGCTGTCGCACCTGGACCACATACTCTCACCTACACCTTCTTTATGCTAGCTCCATCCCGTCTGCTCCTGGGTCCTTCGTTGGTCCGTCGACGAAGAAAACGTGTTCCGTCGTTGGCGTAAATGGCTCCGTTGGCGGGAGCGGTGTTGGTAGTTTTGTGGTTGGTCTTGCTTTCCAACGCGTCCGTCTCTGGTCCCCGAAGCACAAGTCCGTCGGAGTCTCGGTCTGGTGAGCCATAGCCGTTGCGCTGGTGTGGGCGCCCGTGCCGGTAGTTGACTGTCGTCCACTCGGTGGCTTCCGTGTAGGTTTGCCGGTGGTGGAAAAGACGTGGTCTGTCATCCGTGTAGGTGGCTCCTTCATTTCGGTTAGTCGCATCTCGTCTGTAAGGGGGTCCCGTGTTGGTTTGTCGTTGAGGAAAACGTGTTCCGTCTCTGATTTAAGTAGCTCTATTGGTGAAGGCGGTGTTGGTAGTTGCGTGGTTGGTACTCCCTTCCAACGCGGCCGTCGAAGTCTTGGTCTGGCGAGCCATAGTCGTTGCTGCTGTCGACGCCCGTGTCGATAGTTGATGTTCATCCACTTAGTGTTTTGTTTCTTCTGTCCTAGGTCGCCATAATGCTGTGGATTGACTCGTCCGGATAAAAGTTAAAAAATAAATAAATAAATAATTCTGGGTTTTTAAGTATTTTGTCCAGAAACCAAAGTGTTGTCAATTGGCTTGGTTTCTGTTTAGACAGGCCATTGAGATGTTGCTCTGTCTAAAAAAAACATTTTTTTTTAACTTTTTCTAAATAAGAGAGGGGGGGTATTTTGCCCAGAAACCACAGCGCCGTCTATCGGCTTGGTTTCTGCTTAGACAGGCTGTTGAATGTTGCAACGTTTCGGTTTTTAAGAGACATTCAGGCCGGCCTATATGACGTTTTATGGTAAAAATAAATACATTGAAATAGCTACGTGGAAAAAAATCCGTCATTGATGTAGCGTTCCTCTCCTATCTTCTGTTTCTCTATTTTTATAGTCCCTCAGGGCTTTGAAAAGCAGGTTGGCATGCTGATTGAAAGATTTTTCATTTTGTCCAAGAAATCTTATGTATCTTGGATGTAGCTAGGATGTTTGTTAGAAATGTGGTTAAGATAACATTCAGTAAATTCTGCTGTTAAGTATCACTGTTGCAGTCAAACAATTGTGTAACCGGGAGGAATTTCATAGGGTGTACTCCAGGATTTCGGATCTTGGTAATAAATAAAATCTTTTAGGGCGGGGATTGTCACTACCCTTCAAATATATATGTGTGTGTATATATATATATATATATATATATATATATATATATATATATATATATATATATATATATATATATATGTATATATATATGTATATATATATATATATATATATATATATATATATATATATATATATATGTATATATATATGTATATATATATGTATATATATGTATATATATATATATGTATATATATATGTATATATATATATGTATATATATATATATATATGTATATATATATATATGTATATATATATGTATATATATATATGTATATATATATATATATATGTATATATATATATATGTATATATATATGTATATGTGTATATATGTTCTTTTTAGTATTCATCAAACCTCCAATATTTTGTGTACTACTGGTATGGTGTATGGGAAAATGGGGATAAGTTTGGTGTAATGTCTGGTGTTACTGAATTCTGTCTGCGACATATTATTCCCTATCCAAAATAACCTCCCCACTACCTTTATCTGCGGGTTTAATAACAATGTGTTTGTTTTGAAGTTGCTTAAGAGCTTCAATTTCTTCCTGGGATAAATTAGTGTTGTCTTTTCGATCCCAGTGAAGATTCCTCAGAACGAATATACGCTATGTACAAAAGTATTGGGACACACCTCTTAATCATTGAATTCAGGTGTTTCATTCAGATTCATTGCCATAGGTGTATAAAATTAAGCAGCTAGCCATGCAGCCTGCATTTACAAACATTTGTGAAAGAATGGGTCTGACTAACCATTAAGTGGCAAGGTCTGCATCAGTCCTGTATTAGTCAGATTCAATGTCAATATATTATTGGCGAATTATCTCCCTTGCAAGCTCTGACGAATGAAGGCGTAACCTTACATTCACTGTCGGTGAGTAAGTGGAAAAGAGGAGACGAGAGCTGTGCCTAATGTTAATAAGATTGGCTTGTCTTTAATTTTCTGAGTGTTGGGAGATGACCGACAACAAAACTGGCAGAAGCCAAAAGATCAAAAACATCATTCACAATGAATGGGAGGAAGATTTTTATTTTTTATTCCAACGCAAAATCCATATGTCTGATCTGCAATACTAGTGCCGACGAAGAGTAATTTGGAGCGGCATTTTAAAATGGTGCACAAAAGTAATGATACAGATTTCTCAGTGAAAACGGCTCTAAGAACCAGAAAATAGCAGGAATTGAAGTCTCAATTAGCGCAAGTAATTTTTATGAGACAACTCCAAGGGTAAGGCTGCAATGATGATATCGTATCGCAATCAGTCACGTTCTTGTTAAGCATACAACCATTCAAGACGGTGAAAGACGTTTGTTGTGGCTGCGGATGCACTCTAAGGTGATTTCAAGAATAAAACGGACACTGACTGCCATTAAAGACCTTCAACTATCCCGGAATACTGTTAGACGGCGCTGTGAGGAAATGGCCGAGAATCTTAACGAGCAACTGAATGACATGGATGCATGCGAGTGTTTTTCCTTCTAGTTTGACGAGTTAACTGATATGGTAGTTGTGGCGCAGTTATGCATTTTCGCTAGAATGTTCTTTGAAGACATGAGCGCAAAAGATCTACTCCCCATTTTGCCGCTTAAAGGGCAGACTAGAGGCGAATATATTTTTCAAGCATTCATGGAATTCGTTAACCAGACTATACTTACCCTTTTTTAAACTCTCCCTTGCAACTGATGGCGCACCTGCTATGGTAGGCTGTACTAATGGGTTCGTGGAATTGTGCAAGCGAAGTGATTCTTTACCGGACTTCTTTATCATTGCATAATTCACCAACAAGCGCTGTGTGGGAAGATCTTAAATATGAAAGTAATGGATGTAGCTATGAAGATTGTGTGCTCAGTTAGGGCGAGGAGGCTATTTTGTGCACACATGGTGGAGATGGTAGCAGAACACAGACTGTTACTGCACACGGGTGTAAGGTGGCTGAGCCGAGGCAAATTTTAGGAGAGATTCAATGAGTTGTTAACTGAAATCAAAGATTTTCTCAGGTTTGCTAAACATGCCGATAATACACAACTGGAGGACAAGTGGCTTTTGGATTTGGCATTCCTCATCGATCTCACTAGCACGCTAAATGAGCTGAATTTAGAACAATAGGGAAAGGATAAACATGATCAGCTCAGTGAAGGCGTTTAATAGCAAGCTCCAACTGCTGTCAAGTAGGCTGTAACGCATTGACCTGTGACACTTTGCTGACGTGCTGGACTTAAACGTCAGGGCAACGACACAGCACAGCTTGATAGTACAGATCCACAATGACAGATGTCAACCTAGTGGCCTGTGTAAGGCTTGCAACCAGCTGCTACAACCCTATTCATGGGTTTCAATCACGTGGTTTTTGTTGCTATGACCGCCATCTTGAGGACCGCGGTCCCCGGGAAGTTTAGAAAGACTGTCCAGAATCGTTCACTTAACCACGGAGGAGATGCAGTGTTATTTGCAAAAAAATCGAGTTTTGAGAATTGGATCCTTCTATCCAAAGACCAATTAACCCCACTTCAGTCTGCTATCGATCTTCCTAATTTTCTGTTTCACGACGTTTACGTGTACCTCTTCCACAAGACTGTTTTGTTACAAGGCTATGAAGTTAACGCGGTAGTCAACTAGCTAACGTTCATAGCCTGGAGTGTTCTGTGGGAATCCAGGGGTCCTTTTTGATTACTGCGATCAGTTTATTTAGACAATCATGGTTTTTAGGGATTCTGTAAAATTGTAATCCATTTGTTTGTAACTTCTTGTGGTCACAACCCACAGCACCATAGATGGAAGGCATCCTGGTATCCATTGGTCCTGAAGATGGTGGTGTGATGCACCACTCAAATGATGTGAAACCATGAATAAGAAACTATCTGCCTCCTCCCACCGCCAGCACTCCCACTAAGGTAGGGTGACATTTATTTTCTAAGTGAGGGATTGGGCAGGTTTAGGAGTTGGGGTCAGGGTTAGGTTTTGGGTAAGGGTTGGGGTTGTGGGTTATTCATTGTATTTATGTAGCACTGGCCTCCTGATCTGAGGGTTGGTGTGATGGAGAGGGCTGTGGTCCCTCCTGCCAGGGACGAAGGTTCAATTCCCAGACAGAGTACAAGAGCAGAGGAAGGAGTGGTCTAATAGAGTTAGGTTAAAAGGGGAGGCTACACGGATCCCTGGACGAGAAGGTCCCCTGGGTTAAGTTATGAGTTTGTAAGTTAAAGACTGAGGTAAAATCTAGAAGCTGGAGGAGGAGTAAGTGCTAAGTGTGAAATTATAAGTGCTAAAAATAAAGTGCTATTGGAAGACTCACTAGCATAGTAAAAAATAACAATAATAAATAGGAATAATGATAAAGAAAAATTCAATAAGCCATGTGACTACATGCTCTAATAAGAAACCGAAAAATAAGTTATCCCCTCAAACCAGTCTAATAAAACTGCATTAAATTTCATAAATAAAACACAATAAATAATTAAAAGGGTAAAGAGATGAATGAATAAATATGGGGTTATCATCTCGTGCCAAGGGGTGGGGTTAGGGGGTGAGGGTTAGGGTGTTAGGGTTGGGTTAGGGTTTTGGGGTTAGGGGGGTAGGGTTAGGGGTTAGGGTTGGGGTTTGGGGTGTCGGTAATTGACTTCATTTGCACTGGCCTACGGTGTCTGAACTAGTCCCCCCAATGGATAAAGATGGTTGTTGGTGGATGCATGGACATGAGCAAACAGGGGCCGGCGTAATTAACCATCATCATTGAGGCCTCCCGGTGCGGTCGTCCGGAGCTTGTGGATCCACTGTTTTCAGCTCTCTTCCTCTGCCCCACGGTCCAGTGATCGTTGTTTTCAAGGCCAGAGATGATGAGGTGGGAGGAGGGGTGCGTTTGGAAGTGTGCGATTAGGGGGGTACGAAGTTTGCCTACCATGATGTTGTGTATGTGTTGTGAGAGTCGTGTATGTATAGAGTGTCGGGTTTCCCCAATGTAGTGTTTATCGCAGAGGGTGCATGTGATGATGTAAACGACGTTTGTGGTGTTGACGGAGAATGAGCCCAAGGTGGGCATAGCTGTTTTTGTGTGTGTAGGTTGTGGATGTATTTTCTGTTTCTGTAGTGGTGTGCATATTGTAATTGGGGTGTGGGTCTGTGATCGGAGAATTGGGATTTGACCAGTATGTTGTGGAGGCTCTTGTTTGTTCTGTAAGCGGATATGATGTTGTTGTTGTGGAAAGCCGGGTGCTGGGACTGTAAACTGGAGAAATTGTTCTTTATGGCATGGTGGAAACCGGTTATTTTGTGTGAAAAGGTGGAGATGAGAGGTTAGGGGTTGGGGGGGGGGGTTAGGGGGTTAGGTTTGGGTTAGGGATAGGGGGTTAGGGGGTTAGGGTTGGGGGGTTGGGGTTAGGGTTAGGTTTGGGGTTGGGTTAGGGTTGTGGGTTTATGAGTTTGAGTTATTTTTATTTTGCACTGGCCTACTGATCTAAGGGGTGGTGTGGTGGAGAAGGCTGCGGTCCCTCCCGCCAGGAACGAGGGTTCAATCCCCAGACAGAGCACAGGGGCAGGAGGAGGGTTAGTGGTTAGGGGGGGGTTAGGGTAGGGTTAGGGGGTTAGGGTTAGGGGGTTAGGGTTTTAGGGTTAGGGTTAGGGGGGGTTAGGGTTAGGGGTTAGGGTTGGGTTAGGGTTAGGGTTTAGGGTTAGGGTTTAGGGTTGGGGTTAGGGTTAGGGTTGGGGTTTGGGGTGTCGGTAATTGACTTTATTTGCACTGGCCTACGGTGTCTGAACTAGTCCCCCCAATGGATAAAGATGGTTGTTGGCGGGTGCATGGACATGAGCAAACGGGCCGGCGTAATTAAACGTCATCATTGAGGCCTCCCGGTGCGGTCGTCCGGAGCTTGTGGATCCACTGTTTTTCCGCTCTCTTCCTCTGCCCCAGGGTTAGGGTTAGGGGGTTAGGGGGTTAGGGTTGGGGTTGGGGTTAGGGGGGTTGGGTTAGGGTTAGGGTTAGGGTTAGGGTTTAGGGTTAGGGTTAGGGTTAGGGTTAGGGTTAGGGTTAGGGTTTAGGGTTAGGGTTAGGGTTAGGGGGTTGGGGTTGGGGTTGGGGTTGGGGTTGGGGTTAGGGTTAGGGTTAGGGGTTAGGGTTAGGGTTAGGGGTTAGGGGTTAGGGTTAGGGTTAGGGGTTAGGGTTGGGTTAGGGTTGGGGTTTGGGGTGTCGGTAATTGACTTTATTTGCACTGGCCTACGGTGTCTGAACTAGTCCCCCCAATGGATAAAGATGGTTGTTGGCGGGTGCATGGACATGAGCAAACAGGGGCCGGCGTAATTAAACGTCATCATTGAGGCCTCCCGGTGCGGTCGTCCGGAGCTTGTGGATCCACTGTTTTTCCGCTCTCTTCCTCTGCCCCCCGGTCCAGTGATCGTTGTTTTCAAGGCCAGAGATGATGAGGTGGGAGGAGGGGTGCGTTTGGAAGTGTGTGATTAGGGGGGTACGAAGTTTGCCTACCATGATGTTGTGTATGTGTTGTGAGAGTCGTGTATGTATCGAGTGTCGGGTTTCCCCAATGTAGTGTTTGTCGCAGAGGGTGCATGTGATGATGTAAACGACGTTTGTGGTGTTGACGGAGAATGAGCCCAAGGTGGGCATAGCTGTGTTGGTGTGTGGGTTGTGGATGTATTTTCTGTTTCTGTAGTGGTGTGCATATTGTAATTGGGGTGTGGGTCTGTGATCGGAGAATTGGGATTTGACCAGTATGTTGTGGAGGCTCTTGTTTTTTCTGTAAGCGGATATGATTTTATTGTTGTGGAAAGCCGGGTGCTGGGACTGCAGACTGGAGAAACTGTTCTTTATGGCCTGGTGGAGACCGGTTATTTTGTGTGAAAAGGTGGAGATGAGAGGTATGAAGTGCCGCGGCGGGGTAGGGTTGAGGTGTGAACTAATTGTGGCGGTGTGTTGTGGGCCCGAGCTGCCTCTCGCTACAGGGGGGTTGGGATGCAGGCCTTCATTGGGGAAGGGGGAAGAGTTAGGTTCAGGATAAGGACCGGGGGTAGGGTCATGGTTAAGTTTAGGGTTAGGGTCGTGGTTAGGGTTAGGGTTAGGGTTGGGACTATGATTAGGGTTGGGGTTATGGTTAGGGTTAGGGTTGGGGTTAGGGTTGGGGTTATGGTTAGGGTTGGGGTTAGGGTTGGGGTTAGGGTTAGGATAAGGATGGGGTTGGGGGTGGTTAAGATCAGGATAAGGGTGGGAGGGGGTGTCAGGGCTGGGGTTTAGAGGATCCAGGCCTTGGTTCAGGTAGGGGGAAGAGGGTGGAGGCAGCTCGGATCTGGGAACCTGGGTTGGCGGGGGCTGGGGCCGATGGGGGGGTGAGCGAATGGGAACGGGAGGAGCCAAGGTGTTGTTTTTATTTTTAATGGTGCGGAGGAAGCGTTTGGAGTAGCCTCGTTTACGGAGGCTTTTGAACAGAATCTGGGTGGCTGAGTGGAAGTCTGAGATGTCTGAGCAAATGCGACGGAAACGGATGAGTTGTGATTTGACTATGCCTATGAACGTGTGTCTTGGATGGTAACTATTTTTGTGTAATAGTGAGTGTGTGTCCGTTGGTTTGAAATAAACTTTGGTCTGGAGTGTTTTCTGCGTGGTGTTGAGTGGCCTGAAATAGACTGTGGTGTCCAGGAAGTTGATTTGTTCCGATTCTATGGTGTGTTTGATTTTGATGGAGGGGTGATGATTATTGAGAATGTGGATGAAGTCTGAGAATTGTGCCAGGTCGTGTGGCCAGATTCCGAAAATGTCGTCTAAAAACCGAAGGTAGAGGGTGGGTTTTAGGGGGCATTTGTCCAAGGCCTCTCGCTCCCATTCACTCATGTAGAGGTTGGCATAGGATGGTGCGAATCTCTGGCCCATGGCCGTCCCGGTCACCTGGAGATAATATTGGTTGTTGAATAGGAAGTCGTTGTTTTTCAGGCACAATTCTAGGAGTTGAAGGATTTCTGCATCCGGTCGTGTGTCGTCCGGGTTGCGAGAAAAAACGGATGAGATGACTTGTAAACCCAGTTGTGTGTTAATATTGGTATACAGGCTATCCACGTCAATTGTGAATACATACGCGTTGGCGGGGACGGCCATGGAGCGGATGATTTCCAGGAAGTGGTATGTGTCTTTAATGTAGCTGGGGTGTCGGGTGGAGAGAGGGCCCAAGAAGTGGTCGATGTATTGGCTAATGTGGTAGGTGGCGCTATTGCAGTCCGAGACTATAGGGCGGCCGGGAGGAACCTCAAAGGGAACGGTCCAAGTTTGTGGCTCTTTGTGGATTTTTGGTAGGAGATAAAAATAGCGGGGTCGTGGGTTCTGTGGTCCGAATAGATAGTGTTTTTGTTTGGCCGAAATGTATTTTTTGTTATGTAGCGACTGAATAATGGTCCGGATTTGAATTTGGGTCTGGGGTTGTATTGTATCGTCCAGGGGTCTATAGTAGGTGGTGTTGTTTAGCTGTCTGTTCGCCTCCAGTGAGTATTGTTGTCTGTCCATGATTACAATTTTGCTGCCTTTGTCTGCCGGTTTGATAATGATGTTGGGGTGATGGATTAGTTGTTTGAGCGCTGCGCGTTCGGCCCCCGGTAGGTTGTCTGGGACATCCGCCGGGGGACGGTAGCGGCGTAGAGTCAGTCTATCTTGGAGGATGAGGTGTTGTGTTTCCGGGTCTAGGGTGGTCTTGTCCGGTTCCCAGGTGGACGGGTGGCTGGGTTAGGGTTAGGGTTAGGGTTAGGGGTTAGGGGTTAGGGTTAGGGGTTAGGGTTAGGGTTAGGGTTAGGGTTAGGGGTTAGGGGTTAGGGTTAGGGGTTAGGGTTAGGGGTTAGGGTTAGGGTTAGGGTTAGGGTTAGGGTTAGGGGGTTAGGGTTAGGGTTAGGGTTAGGGGGTTAGGGTTAGGGGGTTAGGGTTAGGGTTAGGGTTAGGGTTAGGGGGTTAGGGTTAGGGTTAGGGTTAGGGTTGGGGTTGGGTTAGGGTTGGGGTTTGGGGTGTCGGTAATTGACTTTATTTGCACTGGCCTACGGTGTCTGAACTAGTCCCCCCAATGGATAAAGATGGTTGTTGGCGGGTGCATGGACATGAGCAAACAGGGGCCGGCGTAATTAAACGTCATCATTGAGGCCTCCCGGTGCGGTCGTCCGGAGCTTGTGGATCCACTGTTTTTCCGCTCTCTTCCTCTGCCCCCCGGTCCAGTGATCGTTGTTTTCAAGGCCAGAGATGATGAGGTGGGAGGAGGGGTGCGTTTGGAAGTGTGTGATTAGGGGGGTACGAAGTTTGCCTACCATGATGTTGTGTATGTGTTGTGAGAGTCGTGTATGTATCGAGTGTCGGGTTTCCCCAATGTAGTGTTTGTCGCAGAGGGTGCATGTGATGATGTAAACGACGTTTGTGGTGTTGACGGAGAATGAGCCCAAGGTGGGCATAGCTGTGTTGGTGTGTGGGTTGTGGATGTATTTTCTGTTTCTGTAGTGGTGTGCATATTGTAATTGGGGTGTGGGTCTGTGATCGGAGAATTGGGATTTGACCAGTATGTTGTGGAGGCTCTTGTTTTTTCTGTAAGCGGATATGATTTTATTGTTGTGGAAAGCCGGGTGCTGGGACTGTAGACTGGAGAAACTGTTCTTTATGGCCTGGTGGAGACCGGTTATTTTGTGTGAAAAGGTGGAGATGAGAGGTATGAAGTGCCGCGGCGGGGTAGGGTTGAGGTGTGAACTAATTGTGGCGGTGTGTTGTGGGCCCGAGCTGCCTCTCGCTACAGGGGGGTTGGGATGCAGGCCTTCATTGGGGAAGGGGGAAGAGTTAGGTTCAGGATAAGGACCGGGGGTAGGGTCATGGTTAAGTTTAGGGTTAGGATTAGGGTTGGGGTTATGGTTAGGGTTGGGGTTATGGTTAGGGTTATGGTTAGGGTTGGGGTTATGGTTAGGGTTATGGTTAGGATAAGGATGGGGTTGGGGGTGGTTAAGATCAGGATAAGGGTGGGAGGGGGTGTCAGGGCTGGGGTTTAGAGGATCCCGGCCTTGGTTCAGGTAGGGGGAAGAGGGTGGAGGCAGCTCGGATCTGGGAACCTGGGTTGGCGGGGGCTGGGGCCGATGGGGGGGTGATGAGCGAATGGGAACGGGAGGAGCCAAGGTGTTGCTTTTAATGGTGCGGAGGAAGCGTTTGGAGTAGCCTCGTTTACGGAGGCTTTTGAACAGAATGTGGGTGGCTGAGTGGAAATCTGAGATGTCTGAGCAAATGCGATGGAAACGGATGAGTTGTGATTTGACTATGCCTTTGAACGTGTGTCTTGGATGGTAACTATATTTGTGTAATAGTGAGTGTGTGTCCGTTGGTTTGAAATAAACTTTGGTCTGGAGTGTTTTCTGTGTGGAGTTGAGTGGCCTGAAATAGACTGTGGTGTCCAGGAAGTTGATTTGTTCCGATTCTATGGTGTGTTTGATTTTGATGGAGGGGTGATGATTATTGAGAATGTGGATAAAGTCTGAGAATTGTGCCAGGTCGTGTGGCCAGATTCCGAAAATGTCGTCTAAAAACCGAAGGTAGAGGGTGGGTTTTAGGGGGCATTTGTCCAAGGCCTCTCGCTCCCATTCACTCATGTAGAGGTTGGCATAGGATGGTGCGAATCTCTGGCCCATGGCCGTCCCGGTCACCTGGAGATAATATTGATTATTGAATAGGAAGTCGTTGTTTTTCAGGCACAACTCTAGGAGTTGAAGGATTTCCGCATCCGGTCGTGTGTCGTCCGGGTTGCGAGAAAAAACGGATGAGATGACTTGTAAACCCAGTTGTGTGTTAATATTGGTATACAGGCTATCAACGTCAATTGTGAATAAATACGCGTTGGCGGGGACGGCCATGGAGCGGATGATTTCCAGGAAGTGGTATGTGTCTTTAATGTAGCTGGGGTGTCGGGTGGAGAGAGGGCCCAAGAAGTGGTCGATGTATTGGCTAATGTGGTAGGTGGCGCTATTGCAGTCCGAGACTATAGGGCGGCCGGGAGGAACCTCAAAGGGAACGGTCCAAGTTTGTGGCTCTTTGTGGATTTTTGGTAGGAGATAAAAATAGCGGGGTCGTGGGTTCTGTGGTCCGAATAGATAGTGTTTTTGTTTGGCCGAAATGTATTTTTTGTTATGTAGCGATTGAATAATGGTCCGGATTTGAATTTGGGTCTGGGGTTGTATTGTATCGTCCAGGGGTCTATAGTAGGTGGTGTTGTTTAGCTGTCTGTTCGCCTCCAGTGAGTATTGTTGTCTGTCCATGATTACAATTTTGCTGCCTTTGTCTGCCGGTTTGATAATGATGTTGGGGTGATGGATTAGTTGTTTGAGCGCTGCGCGTTCGGCCCCCGGTAGGTTGTCTGGGACATCCGCCGGGGGACGATAGCGGCGTAGAGTCAGTCTATCTTGGAGGATGAGGTGTTGTGTTTCCGGGTCTAGGGTGGTGTTGTCCGGTTCCCAGGTGGACGGGTGGCTGAATTGTTTGTGTTGTCGTTGTTGTTGGGAGTCGGGATGGAAATAATTTTTGAGTTTTAATCGTCTGTGGTAATTGTGTAGGTCCCTTTGAAGTTGCTCCCAGTCAAAGTTGGTGGGGCGTGGGATGAAGGTGAGCCCCCTCTCCAGGAGATGGCGTTGTGGTGTGGTGGGAGTGAACAATGTTGCCAGATTACAGATTTGTGATTCTGAATTCCAGACCAGGTCCCGATTGCGGTGTGTGTCCGGTCGTGGTTCTGGGGTGTGCTCGTCCCGTGCCCGGTTAGGCTTCAGGCCGACGTTAAATTTAATTGTTTGCACCAATGTTGGAAGATATTGCGGGCTGTGGACGCTGTCCAGTGGAGGTTATCTTTTTCCGTGGTGAAGGTGTCATGTGGGATTTCTGCCAGGAAGGGGAGGTGTGTGGCTATGGTGTTGTTAATGATTTTCAAATTGTCCCGGTGGGTTGGCGGGAGCCGTGAGGAGTAATTTATAATGGGGAAGTAAATGTCTGCATTTGGGAAGGTGATTTTGGCCTGTCTATAAAGTGCTCTGAGCTGTTTTATGGAGGTTTGTTTTGCGTCCCGGTCCCTGTTGTTGAGGCCAATTGAGAATACCGCGATTTTGGTGTCCGGGTAAATCGGTGCCTTTTCGCATACTTTCAGAAAAGTATACAGCGTGGCTCCCGGATAACTGTCGAGTTGTATTTCGGGGTTGTGGTGAGGGGGGATCCTATTGATGTTTGAATCACCAAGGATAATGATGGGTCTACGGGGTTTAAAATGCCAGGCTGTTATTTTAAGGTGCGCTCTCGCTATGTGGCAGGTGGGTCTGAATGGAGATTGGCGGAGGGGGGGTGTGCCCAGCACCCGGGCAAACGGTGTGGTAGGGGATGGCGGGTGTGTGGGGAGCCGATTGTCTATTTCTGGTGTCGCGGCCCGCGGACCGGGGTGGCCAGGCAGCAAGGCCCCACCATCTTGTTGGGTGGAGGGTTCAGAATGGGCTCTTGTTGCGGCCATATCGACCTTCTGCGTCCCGCTCATCATGGTTGTTTCACCCTTTTCACCCTGCGTTTTTTTGAGATGGCTGGGAGAGGTTTGCTGCCCAACCGAGCCGGTCCGCCCGCCGGGGAGATCTGTGGGGGATAGAGAGAGGGGAAGAATTGAGTCCACCGTCGTTACGGCCACGTTAGACTCCCTGAGGGGTCCGTCCAAGGTGGTGGTCGCAAAGTCCGGGGTGGTGTGTGGTGGTGTTACTGCCCGGAGTGGCGCATGGACCTGAGCGTGGCTGTCCCGCAGGGCGGTCAGTGGTTTTAGCGGTCCGCTACGGGGTTGGGTGGTGGGTGTTGGGGTTACTTGGGGTGTTGTGTGTGTTGTGATGGGTAGTGGGACTGAGGAGGGCTGTGACGACTTTTTTGGCTGGTCTGCTGTTTGGCAGGTTGCCGTCGTCTGTGTGAGTGGTGAGTGTCGGTTCGTTGGGGCAATTGATGTGGGGCGGGCGATTTCTTCGGAGAGGGAAGTGCGTGGACCTAGGTAAAGTGAATATAGTTTGTATGGGGCCCTTGCCCTCGGTAGGGGTGGAAAGTCTTCTTCTGTCCCCCCTTGGATGAGTGGCCGAGATTGTGTATTTGCGGTGAGTGTGTGATGAGCGCGGGGAGGGGGAGGAGGAGGAGGGGGAGGAGGGGGGGGGCAGGGTTGTGGGTCGGCTGGTGTGCGATTGTGTGGGTGAATGTCTAAGATGTGTTCTACTGTGTGAATGGTGTCCTGTTTGAGTTTTTGGCCATATTTCTTCCTAGCCCAACCAATAGCAATCCGGAGGGCTAAGGCATCTTTGGGTGTGTCAGTGAAGGTTGCCATAGTGGCCCGGTAATGTTCCTGTAAAATGGCCATGTTGTTTTCCATCCAGGTGATGGTGTTTTCTGCCACTCTGTTGTGTGTGTGTTGTGTGGGAGCTGCCGGTTTGATGAAGGCCGTGAGTTTGTTAACTTGTCTCATCATACCGGGGGGAAATGTTTTCGTGGCTATGGCCTCATCTATGACACGTTTGTGGTATGTGGCCTGAATGAGCCTATAATACCGTTTGCTGTTGTGTCTAGTTTCTGGGGTCGACGGCTGGATGGGTCTGTGGGTGAGTGGCTGCCGAGATTGTGTGCGTGTGCAAGGGTATCCGGTCCGCATGTGAGGCGGTGTGTGCGTGTG
Organism: Lampris incognitus; assembly: GCF_029633865.1. Taxonomy (NCBI): domain Eukaryota; kingdom Metazoa; phylum Chordata; class Actinopteri; order Lampriformes; family Lampridae; genus Lampris; species Lampris incognitus. Next base: position 286,283 of record NW_026611090.1, read on the forward strand.
CGCGTGTACGCGCGCATGTCGTGATCTATGTGTTGGGTGTGTGGCGATGGACATGTGTGGTCGTGGATGGAAGTCGCGTGCGTGTGCTCTGTGTGTTGGCTGTCCGTTCATACCTGTTAACTCCAATGCGTCGGTCCGCTCCTGAAAAAAAGAAGAATTAGACTGGTGGCGGGCTCTTACCTCAGCACGCGTCGGCCCGGCGCCCCGGCCGCCGCCCCGGGCCCGGCCGCCGTCGAAACCACGTCCCCCGGCCTTCGACGAAGTCTCCGACCGCGCGGACGCCTCCGGGCGAGCGGCCCAGCACGCCCCGGGCCGGGCGAGCGGCCGCGGAAAAGAGTCCTCAGCACGCGTCGGCCCGGTGTCCCGGTCGCCGCCCCGGGCCCGGCCGCCGCCGAAACCACGTCCCCCGGCCCCCGCCGAAGTCCCCGACCACGCGGACGCCTCCGGGCGAGCGGCCCAGCACGCCCCGGGCCGGACAAGCGGCCGAGGAAAAGAGTCCCCCACCGCCGTTTTGAAATTAATAATGTTGCGAGAGCCAATCATCCGATCAAAGAAGTGGGAGCACAACTCTAATCGGAAAATTTTTTTTTAAAAAAAAGAAGCGATACCCGAGCGCATTGGAGTTCAAACACCCAACGTTTCGCAACTAGACGTTGCTTCATCAGAGGTGAACAGGCAGAAAGGACAAGCCAAGGTGTATATATAGTGTGTGTGGACGCGGGAGCCCCCTCCCCCTTCCGGGACAAACGCGTCCAATCAGCCCGGCGGCAACACCGCTGCGCCAACCCCATACGCCACTTCGTATTTTGAATCTCGACGGGGCAGGAGACGCAGCCCCCTGATTGGTCATTGATCCCGGAAGGACAGAGGGGCAAAGTAACTATGTGTAGCTATGTGTGTGAGCAAACTCCCACGCCCATGTGGTGTGGCGGTAGCGCGCCCGCCCGTCAGCCCAGCGGGCCGCGATCGAGCCCCGCAGGCGGCAGCAAACGGAGCGCCACCCACCAATTAAATATTATAATTATTATTAATTTATTTTTTTTATTTTATTATTTTTTTATTTTTTTATTTATTTTTTCCGTGTGTGTGTGTGTGTGTGTGTGTGTGTGTGTGTGTGTGTGTGTGTGGGTGGAATGGAGTGGGGAAAGAGGGTGAATACAGAAGGAATCTGATATGGTGAGAGAATGTGGAGGTCGTTTTTACGTAGGGTTTCCGGATTATCTGAGTTGCAGGGGGGAGTCCAGATCCGTGGCACTGGCTGGATTAGGGTTGGGTTAGGGTTGGGGTTTGGGGTGTCGGTAATTGACTTTATTTGCACTGGCCTACGGTGTCTGAACTAGTCCCCCCAATGGACAAAGATGGTTGTTGGCGGATGCATGGACATGAGCAAACAGGGGCCGGCGTAATTAAACGTCATCATTGAGGCCTCCCGGTGCGGTCGTCCGGAGCTTGTGGATCCACTGTTTTTCCGCTCTCTTCCTCTGCCCCACGGTCCAGTGATCGTTGTTTTCAAGGCCAGAGATGATGAGGTGGGAGGAGGGGTGCGTTTGGAAGTGTGTGATTAGGGGGGTACGAAGTTTGCCTACCATGATGTTGTGTATGTGTTGTGAGAGTCGTGTATGTATCGAGTGTCGGGTTTCCCCAATGTAGTGTTTGTCGCAGAGGGTGCATGTGATGATGTAAACGACGTTTGTGGTGTTGACGGAGAATGAGCCCAAGGTGGGCATAGCTGTGTTGGTGTGTGGGTTGTGGATGTATTTTCTGTTTCTGTAGTGGTGTGCATATTGTAATTGGGGTGTGGGTCTGTGATCGGAGAATTGTGATTTGACCAGTATGTTGTGGAGGCTCTTGTTTTTTCTGTAAGCGGATATGATTTTATTGTTGTGGAAAGCCGGGTGCTGGGACTGTAGACTGGAGAAACTGTTCTTTATGGCATGGTGGAGACCGGTTATTTTGTGTGAAAAGGTGGAGATGAGAGGTATGAAGTGCCGCGGCGGGGTAGGGTTGAGGTGTGAACTAATTGTGGCGGTGTGTTGTGGGCCCGAGCTGCCTCTCGCTACAGGGGGGTTGGGATGCAGGCCTTCATTGGGGAAGGGGGAAGAGTTAGGTTCAGGATAAGGACCGGGGGTAGGGTCATGGTTAAGTTTAGGGTTAGGATTAGGGTTGGGGTTATGGTTAGGGTTGGGGTTATGGTTAGGGTTATGGTTAGGGTTGGGGTTATGGTTAGGGTTATGGTTAGGATAAGGATGGGGTTGGGGGTGGTTAAGATCAGGATAAGGGTGGGAGGGGGTGTCAGGGCTGGGGTTTAGAGGATCCCGGCCTTGGTTCAGGTAGGGGGAAGAGGGTGGAGGCAGCTCGGATCTGGGAACCTGGGTTGGCGGGGGCTGGGGCCGATGGGGGGGTGATGAGCGAATGGGAACGGGAGGAGCCAAGGTGTTGCTTTTAATGGTGCGGAGGAAGCGTTTGGAGTAGCCTCGTTTACGGAGGCTTTTGAACAGAATGTGGGTGGCTGAGTGGAAATCTGAGATGTCTGAGCAAATGCGATGGAAACGGATGAGTTGTGATTTGACTATGCCTTTGAACGTGTGTCTTGGATGGTAACTATATTTGTGTAATAGTGAGTGTGTGTCCGTTGGTTTGAAATAAACTTTGGTCTGGAGTGTTTTCTGTGTGGAGTTGAGTGGCCTGAAATAGACTGTGGTGTCCAGGAAGTTGATTTGTTCCGATTCTATGGTGTGTTTGATTTTGATGGAGGGGTGATGATTATTGAGAATGTGGATAAAGTCTGAGAATTGTGCCAGGTCGTGTGGCCAGATTCCGAAAATGTCGTCTAAAAACCGAAGGTAGAGGGTGGGTTTTAGGGGGCATTTGTCCAAGGCCTCTCGCTCCCATTCACTCATGTAGAGGTTGGCATAGGATGGTGCGAATCTCTGGCCCATGGCCGTCCCGGTCACCTGGAGATAATATTGATTATTGAATAGGAAGTCGTTGTTTTTCAGGCACAACTCTAGGAGTTGAAGGATTTCCGCATCCGGTCGTGTGTCGTCCGGGTTGCGAGAAAAAACGGATGAGATGACTTGTAAACCCAGTTGTGTGTTAATATTGGTATACAGGCTATCAACGTCAATTGTGAATAAATACGCGTTGGCGGGGACGGCCATGGAGCGGATGATTTCCAGGAAGTGGTATGTGTCTTTAATGTAGCTGGGGTGTCGGGTGGAGAGAGGGCCCAAGAAGTGGTCGATGTATTGGCTAATGTGGTAGGTGGCGCTATTGCAGTCCGAGACTATAGGGCGGCCGGGAGGAACCTCAAAGGGAACGGTCCAAGTTTGTGGCTCTTTGTGGATTTTTGGTAGGAGATAAAAATAGCGGGGTCGTGGGTTCTGTGGTCCGAATAGATAGTGTTTTTGTTTGGCCGAAATGTATTTTTTGTTATGTAGCGATTGAATAATGGTCCGGATTTGAATTTGGGTCTGGGGTTGTATTGTATCGTCCAGGGGTCTATAGTAGGTGGTGTTGTTTAGCTGTCTGTTCGCCTCCAGTGAGTATTGTTGTCTGTCCATGATTACAATTTTGCTGCCTTTGTCTGCCGGTTTGATAATGATGTTGGGGTGATGGATTAGTTGTTTGAGCGCTGCGCGTTCGGCCCCCGGTAGGTTGTCTGGGACATCCGCCGGGGGACGATAGCGGCGTAGAGTCAGTCTATCTTGGAGGATGAGGTGTTGTGTTTCCGGGTCTAGGGTGGTGTTGTCCGGTTCCCAGGTGGACGGGTGGCTGAATTGTTTGTGTTGTCGTTGTTGTTGGGAGTCGGGATGGAAATAATTTTTGAGTTTTAATCGTCTGTGGTAATTGTGTAGGTCCCTTTGAAGTTGCTCCCAGTCAAAGTTGGTGGGGCGTGGGATGAAGGTGAGCCCCCTCTCCAGGAGATGGCGTTGTGGTGTGGTGGGAGTGAACAATGTTGCCAGATTACAGATTTGTGATTCTGAATTCCAGACCAGGTCCCGATTGCGGTGTGTGTCCGGTCGTGGTTCTGGGGTGTGCTCGTCCCGTGCCCGGTTAGGCTTCAGGCCGACGTTAAATTTAATTGTTTGCACCAATGTTGGAAGATATTGCGGGCTGTGGACGCTGTCCAGTGGAGGTTATCTTTTTCCGTGGTGAAGGTGTCATGTGGGATTTCTGCCAGGAAGGGGAGGTGTGTGGCTATGGTGTTGTTAATGATTTTCAAATTGTCCCGGTGGGTTGGCGGGAGCCGTGAGGAGTAATTTATAATGGGGAAGTAAATGTCTGCATTTGGGAAGGTGATTTTGGCCTGTCTATAAAGTGCTCTGAGCTGTTTTATGGAGGTTTGTTTTGCGTCCCGGTCCCTGTTGTTGAGGCCAATTGAGAATACCGCGATTTTGGTGTCCGGGTAAATCGGTGCCTTTTCGCATACTTTCAGAAAAGTATACAGCGTGGCTCCCGGATAACTGTCGAGTTGTATTTCGGGGTTGTGGTGAGGGGGGATCCTATTGATGTTTGAATCACCAAGGATAATGATGGGTCTACGGGGTTTAAAATGCCAGGCTGTTATTTTAAGGTGCGCTCTCGCTATGTGGCAGGTGGGTCTGAATGGAGATTGGCGGAGGGGGGGTGTGCCCAGCACCCGGGCAAACGGTGTGGTAGGGGATGGCGGGTGTGTGGGGAGCCGATTGTCTATTTCTGGTGTCGCGGCCCGCGGACCGGGGTGGCCAGGCAGCAAGGCCCCACCATCTTGTTGGGTGGAGGGTTCAGAATGGGCTCTTGTTGCGGCCATATCGACCTTCTGCGTCCCGCTCATCATGGTTGTTTCACCCTTTTCACCCTGCGTTTTTTTGAGATGGCTGGGAGAGGTTTGCTGCCCAACCGAGCCGGTCCGCCCGCCGGGGAGATCTGTGGGGGATAGAGAGAGGGGAAGAATTGAGTCCACCGTCGTTACGGCCACGTTAGACTCCCTGAGGGGTCCGTCCAAGGTGGTGGTCGCAAAGTCCGGGGTGGTGTGTGGTGGTGTTACTGCCCGGAGTGGCGCATGGACCTGAGCGTGGCTGTCCCGCAGGGCGGTCAGTGGTTTTAGCGGTCCGCTACGGGGTTGGGTGGTGGGTGTTGGGGTTACTTGGGGTGTTGTGTGTGTTGTGATGGGTAGTGGGACTGAGGAGGGCTGTGACGACTTTTTTGGCTGGTCTGCTGTTTGGCAGGTTGCCGTCGTCTGTGTGAGTGGTGAGTGTCGGTTCGTTGGGGCAATTGATGTGGGGCGGGCGATTTCTTCGGAGAGGGAAGTGCGTGGACCTAGGTAAAGTGAATATAGTTTGTATGGGGCCCTTGCCCTCGGTAGGGGTGGAAAGTCTTCTTCTGTCCCCCCTTGGATGAGTGGCCGAGATTGTGTATTTGCGGTGAGTGTGTGATGAGCGCGGGGAGGGGGAGGAGGAGGAGGGGGAGGAGGGGGGGGGCAGGGTTGTGGGTCGGCTGGTGTGCGATTGTGTGGGTGAATGTCTAAGATGTGTTCTACTGTGTGAATGGTGTCCTGTTTGAGTTTTTGGCCATATTTCTTCCTAGCCCAACCAATAGCAATCCGGAGGGCTAAGGCATCTTTGGGTGTGTCAGTGAAGGTTGCCATAGTGGCCCGGTAATGTTCCTGTAAAATGGCCATGTTGTTTTCCATCCAGGTGATGGTGTTTTCTGCCACTCTGTTGTGTGTGTGTTGTGTGGGAGCTGCCGGTTTGATGAAGGCCGTGAGTTTGTTAACTTGTCTCATCATACCGGGGGGAAATGTTTTCGTGGCTATGGCCTCATCTATGACACGTTTGTGGTATGTGGCCTGAATGAGCCTATAATACCGTTTGCTGTTGTGTCTAGTTTCTGGGGTCGACGGCTGGATGGGTCTGTGGGTGAGTGGCTGCCGAGATTGTGTGCGTGTGCAAGGGTATCCGGTCCGCATGTGAGGCGGTGTGTGCGTGTGCGCGTGTACGCGCGCATGTCGTGATCTATGTGTTGGGTGTGTGGCGATGGACATGTGTGGTCGTGGATGGAAGTCGCGTGCGTGTGCTCTGTGTGTTGGCTGTCCGTTCATACCTGTTAACTCCAATGCGTCGGTCCGCTCCTGAAAAAAAGAAGAATTAGACTGGTGGCGGGCTCTTACCTCAGCACGCGTCGGCCCGGCGCCCCGGCCGCCGCCCCGGGCCCGGCCGCCGTCGAAACCACGTCCCCCGGCCTTCGACGAAGTCTCCGACCGCGCGGACGCCTCCGGGCGAGCGGCCCAGCACGCCCCGGGCCGGGCGAGCGGCCGCGGAAAAGAGTCCTCAGCACGCGTCGGCCCGGTGTCCCGGTCGCCGCCCCGGGCCCGGCCGCCGCCGAAACCACGTCCCCCGGCCCCCGCCGAAGTCCCCGACCACGCGGACGCCTCCGGGCGAGCGGCCCAGCACGCCCCGGGCCGGACAAGCGGCCGAGGAAAAGAGTCCCCCACCGCCGTTTTGAAATTAATAATGTTGCGAGAGCCAATCATCCGATCAAAGAAGTGGGAGCACAACTCTAATCGGAAAATTTTTTTTTAAAAAAAAGAAGCGATACCCGAGCGCATTGGAGTTCAAACACCCAACGTTTCGCAACTAGACGTTGCTTCATCAGAGGTGAACAGGCAGAAAGGACAAGCCAAGGTGTATATATAGTGTGTGTGGACGCGGGAGCCCCCTCCCCCTTCCGGGACAAACGCGTCCAATCAGCCCGGCGGCAACACCGCTGCGCCAACCCCATACGCCACTTCGTATTTTGAATCTCGACGGGGCAGGAGACGCAGCCCCCTGATTGGTCATTGATCCCGGAAGGACAGAGGGGCAAAGTAACTATGTGTAGCTATGTGTGTGAGCAAACTCCCACGCCCATGTGGTGTGGCGGTAGCGCGCCCGCCCGTCAGCCCAGCGGGCCGCGATCGAGCCCCGCAGGCGGCAGCAAACGGAGCGCCACCCACCAATTAAATATTATAATTATTATTAATTTATTTTTTTTATTTTATTATTTTTTTATTTTTTTATTTATTTTTTCCGTGTGTGTGTGTGTGTGTGTGTGTGTGTGTGTGTGTGTGTGTGTGTGGGTGGAATGGAGTGGGGAAAGAGGGTGAATACAGAAGGAATCTGATATGGTGAGAGAATGTGGAGGTCGTTTTTACGTAGGGTTTCCGGATTATCTGAGTTGCAGGGGGGAGTCCAGATCCGTGGCACTGGCTGGATTAGGGTTGGGTTAGGGTTGGGGTTTGGGGTGTCGGTAATTGACTTTATTTGCACTGGCCTACGGTGTCTGAACTAGTCCCCCCAATGGACAAAGATGGTTGTTGGCGGATGCATGGACATGAGCAAACAGGGGCCGGCGTAATTAAACGTCATCATTGAGGCCTCCCGGTGCGGTCGTCCGGAGCTTGTGGATCCACTGTTTTTCCGCTCTCTTCCTCTGCCCCACGGTCCAGTGATCGTTGTTTTCAAGGCCAGAGATGATGAGGTGGGAGGAGGGGTGCGTTTGGAAGTGTGTGATTAGGGGGGTACGAAGTTTGCCTACCATGATGTTGTGTATGTGTTGTGAGAGTCGTGTATGTATCGAGTGTCGGGTTTCCCCAATGTAGTGTTTGTCGCAGAGGGTGCATGTGATGATGTAAACGACGTTTGTGGTGTTGACGGAGAATGAGCCCAAGGTGGGCATAGCTGTGTTGGTGTGTGGGTTGTGGATGTATTTTCTGTTTCTGTAGTGGTGTGCATATTGTAATTGGGGTGTGGGTCTGTGATCGGAGAATTGTGATTTGACCAGTATGTTGTGGAGGCTCTTGTTTTTTCTGTAAGCGGATATGATTTTATTGTTGTGGAAAGCCGGGTGCTGGGACTGTAGACTGGAGAAACTGTTCTTTATGGCATGGTGGAGACCGGTTATTTTGTGTGAAAAGGTGGAGATGAGAGGTATGAAGTGCCGCGGCGGGGTAGGGTTGAGGTGTGAACTAATTGTGGCGGTGTGTTGTGGGCCCGAGCTGCCTCTCGCTACAGGGGGGTTGGGATGCAGGCCTTCATTGGGGAAGGGGGAAGAGTTAGGTTCAGGATAAGGACCGGGGGTAGGGTCATGGTTAAGTTTAGGGTTAGGATTAGGGTTGGGGTTATGGTTAGGGTTGGGGTTATGGTTAGGGTTATGGTTAGGGTTGGGGTTATGGTTAGGGTTATGGTTAGGATAAGGATGGGGTTGGGGGTGGTTAAGATCAGGATAAGGGTGGGAGGGGGTGTCAGGGCTGGGGTTTAGAGGATCCCGGCCTTGGTTCAGGTAGGGGGAAGAGGGTGGAGGCAGCTCGGATCTGGGAACCTGGGTTGGCGGGGGCTGGGGCCGATGGGGGGGTGATGAGCGAATGGGAACGGGAGGAGCCAAGGTGTTGCTTTTAATGGTGCGGAGGAAGCGTTTGGAGTAGCCTCGTTTACGGAGGCTTTTGAACAGAATGTGGGTGGCTGAGTGGAAATCTGAGATGTCTGAGCAAATGCGATGGAAACGGATGAGTTGTGATTTGACTATGCCTTTGAACGTGTGTCTTGGATGGTAACTATATTTGTGTAATAGTGAGTGTGTGTCCGTTGGTTTGAAATAAACTTTGGTCTGGAGTGTTTTCTGTGTGGAGTTGAGTGGCCTGAAATAGACTGTGGTGTCCAGGAAGTTGATTTGTTCCGATTCTATGGTGTGTTTGATTTTGATGGAGGGGTGATGATTATTGAGAATGTGGATAAAGTCTGAGAATTGTGCCAGGTCGTGTGGCCAGATTCCGAAAATGTCGTCTAAAAACCGAAGGTAGAGGGTGGGTTTTAGGGGGCATTTGTCCAAGGCCTCTCGCTCCCATTCACTCATGTAGAGGTTGGCATAGGATGGTGCGAATCTCTGGCCCATGGCCGTCCCGGTCACCTGGAGATAATATTGATTATTGAATAGGAAGTCGTTGTTTTTCAGGCACAACTCTAGGAGTTGAAGGATTTCCGCATCCGGTCGTGTGTCGTCCGGGTTGCGAGAAAAAACGGATGAGATGACTTGTAAACCCAGTTGTGTGTTAATATTGGTATACAGGCTATCAACGTCAATTGTGAATAAATACGCGTTGGCGGGGACGGCCATGGAGCGGATGATTTCCAGGAAGTGGTATGTGTCTTTAATGTAGCTGGGGTGTCGGGTGGAGAGAGGGCCCAAGAAGTGGTCGATGTATTGGCTAATGTGGTAGGTGGCGCTATTGCAGTCCGAGACTATAGGGCGGCCGGGAGGAACCTCAAAGGGAACGGTCCAAGTTTGTGGCTCTTTGTGGATTTTTGGTAGGAGATAAAAATAGCGGGGTCGTGGGTTCTGTGGTCCGAATAGATAGTGTTTTTGTTTGGCCGAAATGTATTTTTTGTTATGTAGCGATTGAATAATGGTCCGGATTTGAATTTGGGTCTGGGGTTGTATTGTATCGTCCAGGGGTCTATAGTAGGTGGTGTTGTTTAGCTGTCTGTTCGCCTCCAGTGAGTATTGTTGTCTGTCCATGATTACAATTTTGCTGCCTTTGTCTGCCGGTTTGATAATGATGTTGGGGTGATGGATTAGTTGTTTGAGCGCTGCGCGTTCGGCCCCCGGTAGGTTGTCTGGGACATCCGCCGGGGGACGATAGCGGCGTAGAGTCAGTCTATCTTGGAGGATGAGGTGTTGTGTTTCCGGGTCTAGGGTGGTGTTGTCCGGTTCCCAGGTGGACGGGTGGCTGAATTGTTTGTGTTGTCGTTGTTGTTGGGAGTCGGGATGGAAATAATTTTTGAGTTTTAATCGTCTGTGGTAATTGTGTAGGTCCCTTTGAAGTTGCTCCCAGTCAAAGTTGGTGGGGCGTGGGATGAAGGTGAGCCCCCTCTCCAGGAGATGGCGTTGTGGTGTGGTGGGAGTGAACAATGTTGCCAGATTACAGATTTGTGATTCTGAATTCCAGACCAGGTCCCGATTGCGGTGTGTGTCCGGTCGTGGTTCTGGGGTGTGCTCGTCCCGTGCCCGGTTAGGCTTCAGGCCGACGTTAAATTTAATTGTTTGCACCAATGTTGGAAGATATTGCGGGCTGTGGACGCTGTCCAGTGGAGGTTATCTTTTTCCGTGGTGAAGGTGTCATGTGGGATTTCTGCCAGGAAGGGGAGGTGTGTGGCTATGGTGTTGTTAATGATTTTCAAATTGTCCCGGTGGGTTGGCGGGAGCCGTGAGGAGTAATTTATAATGGGGAAGTAAATGTCTGCATTTGGGAAGGTGATTTTGGCCTGTCTATAAAGTGCTCTGAGCTGTTTTATGGAGGTTTGTTTTGCGTCCCGGTCCCTGTTGTTGAGGCCAATTGAGAATACCGCGATTTTGGTGTCCGGGTAAATCGGTGCCTTTTCGCATACTTTCAGAAAAGTATACAGCGTGGCTCCCGGATAACTGTCGAGTTGTATTTCGGGGTTGTGGTGAGGGGGGATCCTATTGATGTTTGAATCACCAAGGATAATGATGGGTCTACGGGGTTTAAAATGCCAGGCTGTTATTTTAAGGTGCGCTCTCGCTATGTGGCAGGTGGGTCTGAATGGAGATTGGCGGAGGGGGGGTGTGCCCAGCACCCGGGCAAACGGTGTGGTAGGGGATGGCGGGTGTGTGGGGAGCCGATTGTCTATTTCTGGTGTCGCGGCCCGCGGACCGGGGTGGCCAGGCAGCAAGGCCCCACCATCTTGTTGGGTGGAGGGTTCAGAATGGGCTCTTGTTGCGGCCATATCGACCTTCTGCGTCCCGCTCATCATGGTTGTTTCACCCTTTTCACCCTGCGTTTTTTTGAGATGGCTGGGAGAGGTTTGCTGCCCAACCGAGCCGGTCCGCCCGCCGGGGAGATCTGTGGGGGATAGAGAGAGGGGAAGAATTGAGTCCACCGTCGTTACGGCCACGTTAGACTCCCTGAGGGGTCCGTCCAAGGTGGTGGTCGCAAAGTCCGGGGTGGTGTGTGGTGGTGTTACTGCCCGGAGTGGCGCATGGACCTGAGCGTGGCTGTCCCGCAGGGCGGTCAGTGGTTTTAGCGGTCCGCTACGGGGTTGGGTGGTGGGTGTTGGGGTTACTTGGGGTGTTGTGTGTGTTGTGATGGGTAGTGGGACTGAGGAGGGCTGTGACGACTTTTTTGGCTGGTCTGCTGTTTGGCAGGTTGCCGTCGTCTGTGTGAGTGGTGAGTGTCGGTTCGTTGGGGCAATTGATGTGGGGCGGGCGATTTCTTCGGAGAGGGAAGTGCGTGGACCTAGGTAAAGTGAATATAGTTTGTATGGGGCCCTTGCCCTCGGTAGGGGTGGAAAGTCTTCTTCTGTCCCCCCTTGGATGAGTGGCCGAGATTGTGTATTTGCGGTGAGTGTGTGATGAGCGCGGGGAGGGGGAGGAGGAGGAGGGGGAGGAGGGGGGGGGCAGGGTTGTGGGTCGGCTGGTGTGCGATTGTGTGGGTGAATGTCTAAGATGTGTTCTACTGTGTGAATGGTGTCCTGTTTGAGTTTTTGGCCATATTTCTTCCTAGCCCAACCAATAGCAATCCGGAGGGCTAAGGCATCTTTGGGTGTGTCAGTGAAGGTTGCCATAGTGGCCCGGTAATGTTCCTGTAAAATGGCCATGTTGTTTTCCATCCAGGTGATGGTGTTTTCTGCCACTCTGTTGTGTGTGTGTTGTGTGGGAGCTGCCGGTTTGATGAAGGCCGTGAGTTTGTTAACTTGTCTCATCATACCGGGGGGAAATGTTTTCGTGGCTATGGCCTCATCTATGACACGTTTGTGGTATGTGGCCTGAATGAGCCTATAATACCGTTTGCTGTTGTGTCTAGTTTCTGGGGTCGACGGCTGGATGGGTCTGTGGGTGAGTGGCTGCCGAGATTGTGTGCGTGTGCAAGGGTATCCGGTCCGCATGTGAGGCGGTGTGTGCGTGTGCGCGTGTACGCGCGCATGTCGTGATCTATGTGTTGGGTGTGTGGCGATGGACATGTGTGGTCGTGGATGGAAGTCGCGTGCGTGTGCTCTGTGTGTTGGCTGTCCGTTCATACCTGTTAACTCCAATGCGTCGGTCCGCTCCTGAAAAAAAGAAGAATTAGACTGGTGGCGGGCTCTTACCTCAGCACGCGTCGGCCCGGCGCCCCGGCCGCCGCCCCGGGCCCGGCCGCCGTCGAAACCACGTCCCCCGGCCTTCGACGAAGTCTCCGACCGCGCGGACGCCTCCGGGCGAGCGGCCCAGCACGCCCCGGGCCGGGCGAGCGGCCGCGGAAAAGAGTCCTCAGCACGCGTCGGCCCGGTGTCCCGGTCGCCGCCCCGGGCCCGGCCGCCGCCGAAACCACGTCCCCCGGCCCCCGCCGAAGTCCCCGACCACGCGGACGCCTCCGGGCGAGCGGCCCAGCACGCCCCGGGCCGGACAAGCGGCCGAGGAAAAGAGTCCCCCACCGCCGTTTTGAAATTAATAATGTTGCGAGAGCCAATCATCCGATCAAAGAAGTGGGAGCACAACTCTAATCGGAAAATTTTTTTTTAAAAAAAAGAAGCGATACCCGAGCGCATTGGAGTTCAAACACCCAACGTTTCGCAACTAGACGTTGCTTCATCAGAGGTGAACAGGCAGAAAGGACAAGCCAAGGTGTATATATAGTGTGTGTGGACGCGGGAGCCCCCTCCCCCTTCCGGGACAAACGCGTCCAATCAGCCCGGCGGCAACACCGCTGCGCCAACCCCATACGCCACTTCGTATTTTGAATCTCGACGGGGCAGGAGACGCAGCCCCCTGATTGGTCATTGATCCCGGAAGGACAGAGGGGCAAAGTAACTATGTGTAGCTATGTGTGTGAGCAAACTCCCACGCCCATGTGGTGTGGCGGTAGCGCGCCCGCCCGTCAGCCCAGCGGGCCGCGATCGAGCCCCGCAGGCGGCAGCAAACGGAGCGCCACCCACCAATTAAATATTATAATTATTATTAATTTATTTTTTTTATTTTATTATTTTTTTATTTTTTTATTTATTTTTTCCGTGTGTGTGTGTGTGTGTGTGTGTGTGTGTGTGTGTGTGTGTGTGGGGTGGAATGGAGTGGGGAAAGAGGGTGAATACAGAAGGAATCTGATATGGTGAGAGAATGTGGAGGTCGTTTTTACGTAGGGTTTCCGGATTATCTGAGTTGCAGGGGGGAGTCCAGATCCGTGGCACTGGCTGGATTAGGGTTGGGTTAGGGTTGGGGTTTGGGGTGTCGGTAATTGACTTTATTTGCACTGGCCTACGGTGTCTGAACTAGTCCCCCCAATGGACAAAGATGGTTGTTGGCGGATGCATGGACATGAGCAAACAGGGGCCGGCGTAATTAAACGTCATCATTGAGGCCTCCCGGTGCGGTCGTCCGGAGCTTGTGGATCCACTGTTTTTCCGCTCTCTTCCTCTGCCCCACGGTCCAGTGATCGTTGTTTTCAAGGCCAGAGATGATGAGGTGGGAGGAGGGGTGCGTTTGGAAGTGTGTGATTAGGGGGGTACGAAGTTTGCCTACCATGATGTTGTGTATGTGTTGTGAGAGTCGTGTATGTATCGAGTGTCGGGTTTCCCCAATGTAGTGTTTGTCGCAGAGGGTGCATGTGATGATGTAAACGACGTTTGTGGTGTTGACGGAGAATGAGCCCAAGGTGGGCATAGCTGTGTTGGTGTGTGGGTTGTGGATGTATTTTCTGTTTCTGTAGTGGTGTGCATATTGTAATTGGGGTGTGGGTCTGTGATCGGAGAATTGTGATTTGACCAGTATGTTGTGGAGGCTCTTGTTTTTTCTGTAAGCGGATATGATTTTATTGTTGTGGAAAGCCGGGTGCTGGGACTGTAGACTGGAGAAACTGTTCTTTATGGCATGGTGGAGACCGGTTATTTTGTGTGAAAAGGTGGAGATGAGAGGTATGAAGTGCCGCGGCGGGGTAGGGTTGAGGTGTGAACTAATTGTGGCGGTGTGTTGTGGGCCCGAGCTGCCTCTCGCTACAGGGGGGTTGGGATGCAGGCCTTCATTGGGGAAGGGGGAAGAGTTAGGTTCAGGATAAGGACCGGGGGTAGGGTCATGGTTAAGTTTAGGGTTAGGATTAGGGTTGGGGTTATGGTTAGGGTTGGGGTTATGGTTAGGGTTATGGTTAGGGTTGGGGTTATGGTTAGGGTTATGGTTAGGATAAGGATGGGGTTGGGGGTGGTTAAGATCAGGATAAGGGTGGGAGGGGGTGTCAGGGCTGGGGTTTAGAGGATCCCGGCCTTGGTTCAGGTAGGGGGAAGAGGGTGGAGGCAGCTCGGATCTGGGAACCTGGGTTGGCGGGGGCTGGGGCCGATGGGGGGGTGATGAGCGAATGGGAACGGGAGGAGCCAAGGTGTTGCTTTTAATGGTGCGGAGGAAGCGTTTGGAGTAGCCTCGTTTACGGAGGCTTTTGAACAGAATGTGGGTGGCTGAGTGGAAATCTGAGATGTCTGAGCAAATGCGATGGAAACGGATGAGTTGTGATTTGACTATGCCTTTGAACGTGTGTCTTGGATGGTAACTATATTTGTGTAATAGTGAGTGTGTGTCCGTTGGTTTGAAATAAACTTTGGTCTGGAGTGTTTTCTGTGTGGAGTTGAGTGGCCTGAAATAGACTGTGGTGTCCAGGAAGTTGATTTGTTCCGATTCTATGGTGTGTTTGATTTTGATGGAGGGGTGATGATTATTGAGAATGTGGATAAAGTCTGAGAATTGTGCCAGGTCGTGTGGCCAGATTCCGAAAATGTCGTCTAAAAACCGAAGGTAGAGGGTGGGTTTTAGGGGGCATTTGTCCAAGGCCTCTCGCTCCCATTCACTCATGTAGAGGTTGGCATAGGATGGTGCGAATCTCTGGCCCATGGCCGTCCCGGTCACCTGGAGATAATATTGATTATTGAATAGGAAGTCGTTGTTTTTCAGGCACAACTCTAGGAGTTGAAGGATTTCCGCATCCGGTCGTGTGTCGTCCGGGTTGCGAGAAAAAACGGATGAGATGACTTGTAAACCCAGTTGTGTGTTAATATTGGTATACAGGCTATCAACGTCAATTGTGAATAAATACGCGTTGGCGGGGACGGCCATGGAGCGGATGATTTCCAGGAAGTGGTATGTGTCTTTAATGTAGCTGGGGTGTCGGGTGGAGAGAGGGCCCAAGAAGTGGTCGATGTATTGGCTAATGTGGTAGGTGGCGCTATTGCAGTCCGAGACTATAGGGCGGCCGGGAGGAACCTCAAAGGGAACGGTCCAAGTTTGTGGCTCTTTGTGGATTTTTGGTAGGAGATAAAAATAGCGGGGTCGTGGGTTCTGTGGTCCGAATAGATAGTGTTTTTGTTTGGCCGAAATGTATTTTTTGTTATGTAGCGATTGAATAATGGTCCGGATTTGAATTTGGGTCTGGGGTTGTATTGTATCGTCCAGGGGTCTATAGTAGGTGGTGTTGTTTAGCTGTCTGTTCGCCTCCAGTGAGTATTGTTGTCTGTCCATGATTACAATTTTGCTGCCTTTGTCTGCCGGTTTGATAATGATGTTGGGGTGATGGATTAGTTGTTTGAGCGCTGCGCGTTCGGCCCCCGGTAGGTTGTCTGGGACATCCGCCGGGGGACGATAGCGGCGTAGAGTCAGTCTATCTTGGAGGATGAGGTGTTGTGTTTCCGGGTCTAGGGTGGTGTTGTCCGGTTCCCAGGTGGACGGGTGGCTGAATTGTTTGTGTTGTCGTTGTTGTTGGGAGTCGGGATGGAAATAATTTTTGAGTTTTAATCGTCTGTGGTAATTGTGTAGGTCCCTTTGAAGTTGCTCCCAGTCAAAGTTGGTGGGGCGTGGGATGAAGGTGAGCCCCCTCTCCAGGAGATGGCGTTGTGGTGTGGTGGGAGTGAACAATGTTGCCAGATTACAGATTTGTGATTCTGAATTCCAGACCAGGTCCCGATTGCGGTGTGTGTCCGGTCGTGGTTCTGGGGTGTGCTCGTCCCGTGCCCGGTTAGGCTTCAGGCCGACGTTAAATTTAATTGTTTGCACCAATGTTGGAAGATATTGCGGGCTGTGGACGCTGTCCAGTGGAGGTTATCTTTTTCCGTGGTGAAGGTGTCATGTGGGATTTCTGCCAGGAAGGGGAGGTGTGTGGCTATGGTGTTGTTAATGATTTTCAAATTGTCCCGGTGGGTTGGCGGGAGCCGTGAGGAGTAATTTATAATGGGGAAGTAAATGTCTGCATTTGGGAAGGTGATTTTGGCCTGTCTATAAAGTGCTCTGAGCTGTTTTATGGAGGTTTGTTTTGCGTCCCGGTCCCTGTTGTTGAGGCCAATTGAGAATACCGCGATTTTGGTGTCCGGGTAAATCGGTGCCTTTTCGCATACTTTCAGAAAAGTATACAGCGTGGCTCCCGGATAACTGTCGAGTTGTATTTCGGGGTTGTGGTGAGGGGGGATCCTATTGATGTTTGAATCACCAAGGATAATGATGGGTCTACGGGGTTTAAAATGCCAGGCTGTTATTTTAAGGTGCGCTCTCGCTATGTGGCAGGTGGGTCTGAATGGAGATTGGCGGAGGGGGGGTGTGCCCAGCACCCGGGCAAACGGTGTGGTAGGGGATGGCGGGTGTGTGGGGAGCCGATTGTCTATTTCTGGTGTCGCGGCCCGCGGACCGGGGTGGCCAGGCAGCAAGGCCCCACCATCTTGTTGGGTGGAGGGTTCAGAATGGGCTCTTGTTGCGGCCATATCGACCTTCTGCGTCCCGCTCATCATGGTTGTTTCACCCTTTTCACCCTGCGTTTTTTTGAGATGGCTGGGAGAGGTTTGCTGCCCAACCGAGCCGGTCCGCCCGCCGGGGAGATCTGTGGGGGATAGAGAGAGGGGAAGAATTGAGTCCACCGTCGTTACGGCCACGTTAGACTCCCTGAGGGGTCCGTCCAAGGTGGTGGTCGCAAAGTCCGGGGTGGTGTGTGGTGGTGTTACTGCCCGGAGTGGCGCATGGACCTGAGCGTGGCTGTCCCGCAGGGCGGTCAGTGGTTTTAGCGGTCCGCTACGGGGTTGGGTGGTGGGTGTTGGGGTTACTTGGGGTGTTGTGTGTGTTGTGATGGGTAGTGGGACTGAGGAGGGCTGTGACGACTTTTTTGGCTGGTCTGCTGTTTGGCAGGTTGCCGTCGTCTGTGTGAGTGGTGAGTGTCGGTTCGTTGGGGCAATTGATGTGGGGCGGGCGATTTCTTCGGAGAGGGAAGTGCGTGGACCTAGGTAAAGTGAATATAGTTTGTATGGGGCCCTTGCCCTCGGTAGGGGTGGAAAGTCTTCTTCTGTCCCCCCTTGGATGAGTGGCCGAGATTGTGTATTTGCGGTGAGTGTGTGATGAGCGCGGGGAGGGGGAGGAGGAGGAGGGGGAGGAGGGGGGGGGCAGGGTTGTGGGTCGGCTGGTGTGCGATTGTGTGGGTGAATGTCTAAGATGTGTTCTACTGTGTGAATGGTGTCCTGTTTGAGT